>NC_064931.1:709191438-709494469 GCF_023897955.1 Schistocerca gregaria
ACCAATGTAACAACGGCCGTTTATGATAATAGTTTGAAACAATTGTTAATTCAGTGTTATACGCGGAAATAATGCAGGCGTATGGAACAGAATCGCTAGTATTATCTAGACAGGTAGATATGGAATGTTTTTTTAACACTAGCCTTACACAGGAGATACTCTGTGCTGGCAGGCACGATGTGTTTAGTGTGAATGTTGAGGGCCAACTGGGGAGCAGGCCTGTGCTCCTACATGCAGTACTGTTTACTGTTTTCAGAACGCAGCAACAGCCGCTCAATACTGCGTGACATGAACATATTCCTGAAATTACGCGTAAGGGCTTTGCTGGCACGCTGGTGCTAAAAGTGTGACTACGTGATGGTAGTTTGCGGTAAGGTAGCAACCATCCTGCCACCGAGGCGCGTACTCGTAATGTAGGTGTTGTGAACACGTCACGTAGGTCTGGGAGATCGCAGGCGCGTTTTCGCAACGGTAAGCAGCAACACTGCAAACGGAAGCAAAGACCTCTGTGGTCAAGTCGGCACTCAACGTCCGTGCGAAACACGTTGTCTCTGCCAGCGCAGAGCATCTTCTGCTTTAGGATTCTTTTAAAAACAGTCCTCATTTCAGTAGTTGGATGCTACTGGCTGTTCTGTTCCACATTCTTGCAGATTTTCCGCATGGAAAATTAAGTTAACAACATTTTCAAACGAATTACCATTAAAATCTGTTATTCCATTGAGTGTCAAAAATGGCTCTGAGCACTATGGGACTTAACATCTGAGGTCATAAGTCCTTTGAACTACTTAAACCTAACTAACCTAAGGACATCACACACATCCGTGCCCGAGGCAGGATTCGAACCGGTGACCGTAGCGGTCGCGCGGTTCCAGACTGAAGCGCCTAGAAACGCTCGGCCACCAGGGGCCGGCCATTGAATTTAAACCTTGAAGAAACCGTTCTTATGTTGCTATCGTATGTGTAAAGCAAATACTGTAGCTATAAATACAAGCTTAACACACGAAATAGATCAACAGTATGCCGCAAGAAGTGACTCAACAGTGTTACTATTACCTCGTTAATCAATTAGAACTATAATCAGTTATGGAATTGGTTCCGTTTGATACATTGGTTCTATTTTACAGAAGACGTACGAAATATCTTTGCTTGGCAGTACTGTGGCGAAAAATGTTTCTCTTGCCACTTTAATGCAACACTTGTGTAGTGACGTTAATTTACATACAGCATCCGATGAGAGTAGACATAACGTTCGTTCTGACAAACTCGGGCTGGCAAAAGTGCTTAGGTTGGATTGATATGGGGGAAGAGACCAAACAGTGAAGTCATCGGTCTCATCGGATTAGAGAAGGATGGGGAAGGAATTCGGTCGTGCCCTGTCAAAGGAACCATCCCGGCATTTGCCTGAAGCGATTTAGGGACATCACGGAAAACCTAAATCAGGATGGCTGGACGCGGGATTGCACCGTCGTCCTCGCGAATGCAAAAGTGATTAGTCAATAGTTTTAGCAATCGGTCTACACATCTGAGCTAGTCGTAAAGGAAGATAAGGGGGAAGAGGGAGAGCTCGAATATTTTTGGCCTAGGGGTTCCACTCCGTATTATTGTACTCGCATTGGCTGTGAGAGATAGGGAGATGAGACGGGCTTTCCGCCCGAGGCCCACGAGGAAGACAGGCCGCGGCGCGTACGTCGCGAAGGTAGACCGGAACTCGCTCGCTCGCTCAGAAAAACAGACAAAATGTATTTCTAAAACCGTTACCTCGCAGCTGGGCGTGTACGTACTAACGAGAACTGCATCTTCTACTGGAATATGCTATTATGAAGTCTTACTGATTAACAGTACGACGACATAATTTAAGACCAATACTCGATATAAATGGTGTAACGGCTTGTTTATAGCATTTAGTCTCTTCAGCGTACCAGTACAGCCGTAAAAAATTATTAGTAGCTCTATGGACTTCCGATCATTATAGGACTAATAACAGTAATACTCCATAATAGAAGACCGCAGTAGAAGATGCGATTATCGTTTGTACGTACACACCTAGTTACGAGTTGAAAGATGTACAAATGTAGTTTGTCTGTTGAGTTGACTGAGCGAACGAGCGCAGGCCTACCTTCGTGACGTTCGCGCCGCCGTCTGTCTTTCTCGTAGGCCTCGTTTCCGCCAACGTTATGTGACATCACATGATAAGCACCGAGTTATGTTATTACCTATTAATGTAAATAGTCTTAGGTAGGACCCGTAACCAGTATCAAATTATGCCATGACACTACTGCCTAAGGTGTCAGGTGTGTGTATGTGGTTGGGGGGGGGGGGGGGGAGGGAGGAAAGGGAAGGGGGGAGAGGCTTCCGATGAATGACATGAATGACGTTGATTAGCTTCCTCTGATTACCGGGGGAGGGAGGAGCGGAGTGGTAGTACCTTTAATATAAGGCACGCAGTTGTTGAACCTGAGAGTAGAAGTACTTACCTCATCAGCAACCTTCACTGATAACCAACTGCTTCTCAAGTATGGCGTTGTCATATCGCCGGAACTGGCGTGTCGCCCGATGTGTCTTGTCGCTGGCCTTGCTGTCGTAGTGAGGTAAGGACGATAAATGGCGTATAGCACAAATTCGAGCTACAAAAATTAAAATAGCTCGAAGGGTGGGAAGCCCAGGTAGCATGCCACTGGTGACCTGCTGTCCCTCCGCAGTATCGTAAAACGCGTATCGCCATTGGCCAGGGGAGTAAGTGGGGGGACGGGGGAAGAAATTTCTGGAATAATGTCACTGCCTGAGTACGGGATGCCGGCTTCAGCGTCGGCGGGATTCCTAGAGTAATGAGACTAATGAGCAAGGCCACTACATCAGTAGTGTGTGGAATAAATTGAGGATTTGGATCTGACTTGAGCGTATTATGGTGGTCTGGCAGTGCGGTAGTCCTTGAGGGTGTGGTGCGTTGACCACCGTGTGACTGGTCTCGCATTCGGGAGGACGACGGTTCAATCCCGCGTCCGACCATCCTGATTTAGGTTTTTCGTGATTTCCCTATATCGCTCCAGGCAAATGCTGGGATGGTACCTTTGAAAGGGCACAGCCAACTTCCTTCCCTATCCTTCCCTAATCCGATGAGACCGATGCCCTCGCTGTTTGGTCTCTTCCCCCAAGCAACCTTACTCCCACCACTGTGTGCGGATGGCGTAGTGGTCAGTGCATCTGCCAAGTAAGCAGAGACCTGGGTGCGAATCGCGGTTCACCACAAATATTCAAGTTGCCCATTGATAGAAATCAGTGCCCAGTGGTAGCTAATGTCTTTTGCTCCTTTGTGTCTTGATTTATAGTGGCTGCAGGATCAGTATTAAATTAAGGTGAGGGCAGCCGATGATCACTTCAGTGGGGAAGCATACCACACACGAACTCTTACATGAATCGGCGGAATGCCGCGAGTAATGATGATAATGGGCAAGGTTCAGCAGTATGTGGCTAAGCTGAGAATTTGGGTCTGATGGGAGGCGGACTATGACAGCCCGTGCAGTTGTAATGGTCACTGTGTCCGAATGGTTCACTGAAAACTTTTTGGAAGAGAATATAGTTTCATCTTAGCGTTCTTGTTCTATCAATGGTGGTGGCGTCCTTGTGGAATCACATGGATCCACAATCTGTTATCCACCAGTGAGCATCCATTTCCTACTGGACTTAATGTCACCGTTCAGTGTCGTCGCCGTCACGCCATAAACAGGCTACAACGTAGGTTTACCTGTCATGCTCACGAAGCGAAGTAGTACCAGCTAAAAAAAAAACAGTTAGCGTTTCTAACTCGATCCGTTGAGATTGCCTGTTCGGCAATTAATAAAAAGAAAATTACAAAGAATTTGTTCCTGTCAAAGACTAGAAATGACTTTATTTTCTTTTTTAAGTGATGGAAGCCATGTAGGATTTTGTGTAGCAAATTGTAAGGATTAAAAATAAATACATAAGAATTAAAATTTAAATTTAACAATAGGCCAATACCACGTTAGGGACCAGCACAGTGTGTGGCCGAGCGGTTCTAGGCGCTACATTCTGGAACCGCGCTACTGTTACGGTCGCAGGTTCGAATCCTGCCTCGGGCATGGATGTGTGTGATGACCTTAGGTTAGTTAGGTTTAAGCAGTTCTAAGTTCTAGGAGACTGACGACCTCAGAAGTTAAGTACCATGGTGCTCAGAGCCATTTGAACCATTTTGAATCAGCACAGTGACAGGCGGGGGAGGGCGGATGGAGGTGGAAATGACAGCTACGGCAATGCACGGTCCTTTTATACCTTGTGCGCGCCATACTGCAGCCATTTGTGTACATTTCGCTGTCTCGTGACTATTGCCATCTCAGTGTATTTCATAGTTGATGTGACGCACCAGCTACCAATACTCTAATATGTCGCCCAAGAATCGAGTCTGCCATGACGCTGGGTAACGTTCGGGAATCCGCGGATGACAAAACTTGGCAATTGGAAGGAAATCTGACCTATCAGCCAAAGCTTCCGTTGCGTGCGCTATTAGCCAACTTTTCTCTCGGGAGGTAAGAGATGGAAGTACGGCTTCACATTCAACAAAACAAGTGGAGTGAGTGTACAAACAAACATCATCTACGTAATGAAGTATTCTATTCGATGTGGGAAAAGGTGTTTCCAGATTCATAAAGTACACTGAGCGTACTAAGTAATTGAGAATTTCCCATTGTGGGAGGCCAGTTGAGATGTACGGATGCCCATCATTTTGCCCTGGAACTTGATGAAAGGCTTTTTTCCTGAAATCTTACATCCTGGTACATAAAAAATCTTTTCCGGGATTCCTAGACTTTTTAGTTTTTGGTGCAAAAGATCTGTATTTATATTAACATATGCTTCTTTGATATCGAGGAACAGAGTTATAGTCTTTCCGTTCTTCGGAAAGGCTGTCAGAATATCTGTGAATAAAAGGATGATATTGTAAACTGCCTCTTCTCCCCCTCTCGGCGCACAACCGAACCCTCCCGAAACCACATAGGTAAGCAGGTAACAGGACCGAATCCTCCCTAACTGATACAGTGTATATTGTATTACAGACAATAAAAATCCCTTATCTCCTTTCCTTCTCTCTGCCATGTTCCTTATCTCCTTCCTCTACCCCACCCATGTTTTAAACAAAATATATTGATTCATGTATGCACGTTTTGCGCGTGACCTTGAGCGGGACTTAGTCGCTTACGCTGTGCCGGCTGGACTTTAGTCGCTCGCGCGGGCCGCCTTACGGGCCAAGGCCTCTAATTTTACTACACTACTGGCCATTAAAATCGCTACACCAAGAAGAGATGCAGATGATAAACGGGTATTCATTGGACAAATATATTATATTAGAACTGACATGTGATTATATTTTCACGCAATTTGGGTGCATAGATCCTGATAAATCAGTACCCAGAAGAACCACCACTGACCGTAATAACGGCCTTGATACGCCTGGGCATTGAGTCAGAGCTTGGATGGCGTGTACAGGTACAGCTGACCATGCAGCTTCAACACGATACCACAGTTCATCAAGAGTAGTCAGTGGCGTATTGTGACGAGCCAGTTGCTCGGCCACCATTGACCAGACGTTTTCAGTTTTTGAGAGATCTGGAGAACGTGCTGGCCAGGGCAGCACTCGAACATTTTCTGTATCCAGAAAGGCCCGTACAGGACCTGTAACATGCTGTCGTGCATTATCCTGCTGAAATGTAGGCTTTCGCAGGGATCGATTGAAGGGTAGAGCCACGGCTCGTAATACATCTGAAATGTAGCGTCCACTGTTCAAAGTGCCGTCAATGCGAACAAGAGGTGAACGAGACGTGTAACCAATGGCACCCCATACCATCACGCCGGGTGATACGTCAGTATGGCGATGACGACTACACGCTTCCAATGTGCGTTCACCGCGATGTCGCCAAACACGGATGCGACCATCATGATGCTGTAAACAGAACCTGGATTTATCCGAAAAAAATGACGTTTTGCCATTCGTGCACCCAGGTTCGTCGTTGAGTACACCATTGCAAGCGGTCCTGTCTGTGATGCAGTGTCAAGGGTAACCGCAGCCATGGTCTCCGAGCTGATAGTCCATGCTACTGCAAACGTCTTCGAACTGTTCGTGCAGACGGTTGTTGTCTTGCAAACGTCCCCAACTGTTGACTCAAGGATCGAGACGTGGATGCACAATCCGTTACAGCCATGCGGATAAGATGCCTGTCATCTCGATTGCTAGTGATGCGGGGCCGTTGGGATCCAGCACAGCGTTCCGTATTACCCTCCTGAACCCACCGATTCCATATTCTGCTAACAGTCATTGGATCTCGACCAACGCGAGCAGCAATGTCGCTATACGACAAACCGCAATCGCGATAGGCTACAATCCGACCTTTATCAAAGTCGGAAACGTGATGGTACGCAAATCTCCTCCTTACACGAGGCATCACAGCGACGTTTCACCAGGCAACACTGCTCAATTGCTGTTTGTGTATGAGAAATCGGTAGGAAACTTTCCTCATTTCAGCATGTTGTAGGTGTCGCCACTGGCGCAAACCTTGTGTGAATGCTCTGAAAAGCTTATCATTGACAAATCATAGCATCTTCTTCCTGTAGGTTAAATTTCGCGTCTGTAGCACGTCATGTTCATGGTTTAGCAATTTTAATGCCCAGTAGTGTAGATTTGCATTTTTAATAAATTATGGAGAAATCAAGGCTATAAATAATTCCAGTTTCTAACTGTTACCTGCTTCTAACGGGAGGATTCTGTCCCATCGTTTTTCAGACCCTTGCAGGCTTGGGAGGTTTCGGTATCATTTTTCTGACCGCGGGAGGATTCGGGGCTGCGCCCTCCTCCACTGAACACAAACTGGAATTATGCCGAGAGATGGCGTGATTCCAATCATTAGTCCACTCGTTGTTTAACTAATCATTTCGCTGTTTCCCAACACAAGAGGTAAGCACTGGGTAAGAAGTTGACTGACAACTCTTTTGCCTCTTTTCAGGGCTGGGGCAACTATGTAAGTTCTCTAGTGTCTGACGAGATCTGTAGAACACTAACGCGGATTTTGTATACACAGAATGAATAGTAGCCAACTAGACATCATGTTACGTAACACAGAGTAATGGATATTATCGATGCCTGTGGCAGAGTGAATTGCCCTTTCCAATTATATTAAGGCAAACGGGGATGCTGGGTAGTCATCAACGTGGAGGTGACCTGGTGGACCTGTGAGTGGTCGAGGACGTAACGAAGGAGGAGATATTCGATCAGCAAATTCTTCTAACCAATGTGCTGCCATCGTAGGAATATGACCAGATCGCTGGTTCCTGAATTTATTGATTCTGTGCCATTATTCTGTGATACTAGTTTTCTTAGTTAATCAAGAGCGGAAGTGTATCACACATAGCATCTTCTCGCTCTTAAGGAGTTTCCGCATCCTTGCGTCTATTCTCTTGTTATCGAGAGTTCGTTGCTTGCGGTAATCACTTAACGCAAGACTGCTTCGTGCAACTGCCTGAGAGCAGATAGGGTTCCACCTGACAACAACTAAATCCTTCTTCCGAGAAATGGAAGCACGCGGTGCGTCGTTAATGGCAAGTATCATCTTGCAGGCTGCTTGTCAGGGTAATGAGCAGCTGATGCACTGATCTCACTCTTCTAGTACTGACGCGTCAAATTTCCAGGACGCCTACCAAAAGTTTCATGGAATAGAATATAGAAAAAGTATGCTAGTGTAGTTTCGATAACTTGTGATCATTTTCTCAGTTGGAAAGTAATCGGATCCTGGAGATTTCGTTTTGACGCACTATTTGTTGAATAAATTGAATTCACCATAACAATGTGTAATGTCAACAGCTGATTTGTTTCGATGTGGCACTGAGACTATGGTAGGGGATCCATAATTTAGAATAATCAACTTACTGTCGTGTGTGGACTGAAAAAAGACTATGCTATTCACGTTTGCTGTAATACAACCCCAAGCTTGCTGGCGAGCTTTAAAATCTCCACAGTCTACACACAGACACGTTCCGCTGGAGAACAGTAGCAGTAATTGTAGATGTTTATGAAGGTACCAGCTGTGTATTGTTATTTTTAAACTCTCCCTGTTTGAATGACTAATCGAGCCATCTATGAATGATTATAAGAACCAATGTAAAAATTCATTACGTGTCATAGCATATGCCGGATATCATACGTCTAATAGTGCTCCTACAGTTAGTTAGTTAGTTACATGTTCCATAGATCATATGAACGATACTTTCATCGAAATGATGTGAAACGAGTCCTATAGTGATAAGTGGTAGCATTTATGATTCATGTGCACATTACTTTTTAGGTCCACTGTATTACAACCCCTAAGAACTGTTAGATTTTTATTTTTTATGCTTTCACAGGCCACTAGTTTATAAATATATATTTGTCAGAGGACTAGGAGTTGCCCTAAGAGAAGTGATTTTAGGTTAGATTTAAACACGCTTTGCTACTTCTCAGTCATTGCATAACATTGGGCAACAGATCTGTAAGTTTGCTGTCGCATATTCAACTCTTTTTCTGAGCCACTAACAGCTTTAACAATGGCTAATAAGGTCATTTTTTTTCTCATGGTTCAAATGGCCCTGAGCACTACGCGACTTAACTTCTGAGGTCATCAGTCGCCTAGAACTTAGAACTAATTGAACCTAACTAACCTAAGGACATCCACACATCCATGCCCGAGGCAGGATTCGAACCTGCGACCGTTGCGGTCGCTCGGCTCCAGACTGTAGCGCCTAGAACCGCACGGCCACTGCGGCCGGCTCTTCTCGTGTGTTGTAGGTATGGATATCGCTATTCTTCTCAGATTGTGATGGATAATAATTTATGACGAATATCATTAGCTAATATATGCATTGTGATAGTACAATGAAAATGCCCAAGTTCTTGAGAAGATACCAAATGACGTCGCGGCTGAACACCACATATTACTCTTACTGCTCGCTTTTTTGCAGTCAGTACTTCCTTTCGAAGTGATGAGCTACCACAGAAAATTATTCGATATTACATTACTTAATGAGAATAAGAAAAAAATTTGTTTGTGCCCAAGAGCCGGCCGGGGTGGCCCAGCTGTTCTAGGCGCTACAGTCTGGAACCGCGCGACCGCTACTGTCGCATGTTCGAATCCTGCCTCGGGCATGGATGCGTGTGATGTTCTTAGGTTAGTTAGGTTTAAGCAGCTCTAAGTTCTAGGGGACTGATGACCTCAGAAGTTAAGTCCCATAATGCTCAGAGCCATTTGTGTCCAAGACTAACAATTAGACGAAGAGCAAAGGAGTTGAACTTAACTGTCTGAGAAGTTGAGTAATATGTTTCTTCCAGGTCAAATTTTCAGTGAAATGTACAAAAAAAATTTGGTGCTTTCTAGTTTATATACTGACTCTTGTTTATGTGCTACACGAGTTGTTGGTGTGACACTATTTGCTAGAAAGAATGGAAAATAGTGTGTTTTCTCTAAAAATACGTATAGTTCATTTTAATAAAAGCACTTAATAATTCTTTGTAAAACATTAATACCATCTTCTGTTGTTTTCTCTCTAAAGGCATTAATTAGAACACGAGTATTATCTAGAAAAATCGACAGTTCTACTTGCTAAGTGGGAGGTCATTCACATATAAGGAAGAGGAGTGGTTCAAATGGTTGAAGTGGCTCTAAGCACTATGGGACTTAACATCTGAGGTCATCAGTCCCCTAGACTTAGAACTACCTAAACCTAACGATATCGCACACATCCATGCCCGATGCAGGATTCGGCCCTGCGACCGTAGCAGCAGCGCGGTTCCGAGCTGAAGCGCCTCGAACCACTCGGCCACAGCGGCCGGCTGTCGTGCGTAAGTAACATTGTAGTACACTTTTGGCATTGGTACGCTAATTATTTGGTACTTATCTGAAGTGTGCCTGTGCGGATCATCCCTCAGCTTACTGCCAACAATACGTACTCGATTCGCAGGTGGATCTGTGGTTCGGTTCCACTGGTTGATGACGTCACCGAAACCACGCTAATACACTCCTGGAAATTGAAATAAGAACACCGTGAATTCATTGTCCCAGGAAGGGGAAACTTTATTGACACATTCCTGGGGTCAGATATATCACATGATCACACTGACAGAACCACAGGCACATAGACACAGGCAACAGAGCATGCACAATGTCGGCACTAGTACAGTGTATATTCACCTTTCGGAGTAATGCAGGCTGCTATTCTCCCATGGGGATGATCGTAGAGATGCTGGATGTAGTCCTGTGGAACGACTTGCCATGCCATTTCCACCTGGCGCCTCAGCTGGACCAGCGTTCGTGCTGGACGTGCAGACCGCGTGAGACGACGCTTCATCCAGTCCCAAACATGCTCAATGAGGGGCAGATCCGGAGATCTTGCTGGCCAGGGTAGTTGACTTACACTTTCTAGAGCATGTTGGGTGGCACGGGATACATGCGGACGTGCATTGTCCTGTTGGAACAGCAATTTCCCTTGCCGGTCTAGGAATGGTAGAACGATGGGTTCGATGACGGTTTGGATGTACCGTGCACTATTCAGTGTCCCCTCGACGATCACCAGAGGTGTACGGCCAGTGTAGGAGATCGCTGCCCACACCATGATGCCAGGTGTTGGCCCTGTGTGCCTCGGTCGTATGCAGTCCTGATTGTGGCGCTCACCTGCACGGCGCCAAACACGCATACGGCCATCATTGGCACCAAGGTAGAAGCGACTCTCATCGCTGAAGACGACACGTCTCCATTCGTCCCTCCATTCACGCCTGTCGCGACACCACTGGAGGCGGGCTGCACGATGTTGGGGCGTGAGCGGAAGACGGCCTAACGGTGTGCGGGACCGTAGCCCAGCTTCATGGAGACAGTTGCGAATGGTCCTCGCGGATACCCCAGGAGCAACAGTGTCCCTAATTTGCTGGGAAGTGGCGGTGCGGTCCCCTACGGCACTGCGTAGGATCCTACGGTCTTGGCGTGCATCCGTGTGTCGCTGCGGTCCGGTCCCAGGTCGACGGGCACGTGCACCTTCCGCCGACCACTGGCGACAACATCGATGTACTGTGGAGACCTCACGCCCCACGTGTTGAGCAATTCGGCGGTACGTCCACCTGGCCTCCCGCATGCCCACTATACGCCCTCGCTCAAAGTCCGTCAACTGCACATACGGTTCACGTCCACGCTGTCGCGGCATGCTACCAGTGTTAAAGACTGCGATGGAGCTCCGTATGCCACGGTAAACTGGCTGACACTGACACTGACGGTGGCGGTGCACAAATGCTGCGCAGCTAGCGCCATTCGACGGCCGACACCGCGGTTCCTGGTGTGTCCGCTGTGCCGTGCGTGTGATCATTGCTTGTACAGCCCTCTCGCAGTGTCCGGAGCAAGTATGGTGGGTCTGACACACCGGTGTCAATGTGTTCTTTTTCCCATTTCCAGGAGTGTATAACATCAGTTCTAATAGAATGTCTGTGATGTCTTAGTGTGGGGCTATGATTTTCTGCGGAAGAAGTACGTGTCATACAGCTGAAGAAAGTCCGATGATGGACGCAATAACTTCCTTATTGAAGCTTGTTTACAATCACTGGTTTGGAGCTGCAAGTCACGGTGGCGGTACGGCGTTTTCCTATCTTGATGGCCCCAGGTAGCTCCCCGTGATTTACTTTGCTGCTGCTGTTGCTGATGGTGCGTCGCCATATCCCGTACTTCCCAGTTGAAGTAGGTGAGGCCGGCGGCTTCGGCTGCGAAGGCGTAGGACTGCGTCACGCTCCAGTGCCTATAGCGTAGGTGTCTTCCGTTCATATCCCTGTGAGGGAAGGGATGGCTGGAAGCTGGCGTCGTACTGTTGAGTCAGCGGCCAAGTTGTGAGCTGCCCTTGCGCGCCGATGTTAGGCGGCAGTTAGAGTTTCATGACCCGGAGGGGGTAGAGGCCTCTTTGTCGTAGACGCGGTGCTGAACAGCATAGGCTCGACGACACAGAACTGTCACCTGTTCGAGGTTGACGAGCGGGTTCAGTCGCGTTTAAACACTGCTGATTTCACGGCAAACGCGGCGTTTGTGGGTCGCGCCGATTGTTCCTTGGCAGGCCAGCGACCCAGTTGTCGTAATCAGTCTGTAATGCTTCCCTGAAGGCTGGTCCACCATTTTCCTGTACGGTGTGTCGACGCGGAGGCGGATTCGAAGCAGCTGAACCTGCAGCACACTGGTGGCCGACGACCGAACTCGGCGCTGACCTGACCCCGTCCTGACCCCCATTGGTACCTCGAAGTCCTGTTAAAACCGTTAAAATCTAACGCTTGACACTGGTGTAAGAACGTTCTGATGTACGAGGCGGCTTGGGAGCAAGGCCTTGGTAAACTCGTTCTCGCCTGAGTGCAGGGAGGCGTTCATGGACAGGGGATTTTCTGTTAGTTGAGAAGCTTCTGCTTTGACAGAATAAGCAACAAACTTTGTTCTATGACGTACACTCACTGTAGAGATGCTGGCCAGAACATTTGTATCATTTGGGCGGACCTTGACAATGTTAACTTTCATGGTTCAACTGTAAACAATTGAAGGACTGAAAATGTGTTGGCACGTATGGATCCACTAGGCATCTGACTCCATATAAATGGACGTATTCTGAGAGCCTCTACAATATGAACTTGAGAGTACAAATAGGAAGTAAGAAAATCTGTTTTGCCCCGTTAATGTTAACTTTTTTAGTATACTATCACTTCATCATCATCTGTGGAACGTGACGGGAATCCACATCTGGAATTACTTCCCTAGACGCTCATGCGGTGGACCTTTCTAACGGGGCTGCCCCCATGACCAGAGCTGCCCGAAGTCAGAACACAAAGTTTAGAGTTAAGTTTTAGTATTCCTTCTAACATATAACAATTGTTTGTGCCTGCATTTTCCTATTAGATTTCTTCATCTGTTAGTGAGACGTCAACATTCTTAATTACTCGTTGCTCTGAAGTCATGAAACGGAGGATGCAAACCTTGCCTAATTTTCAAGGAAGAGCTCTAGATCCATTACACTCGTATCTGAAGGAGGCGCCTAACGCATTTCCAACTTAATTCAATTTTGCCCTGCATTATCTATGTTGATTACATCTTCCTCTACAGTTTGCCAAAGACTATAGGACGAAGTCTACCACTGTTAGAATTGCAGCTTTATACCAACATAAAATATGGATCATTCGTCAGTCTCTGAATATTTATTCCCCTTGCTGAAGTTTTGAAGAGCAGGTGGTTAAGAGGTAGCGTAAGAGGTATCAATAATAGTCAGTTGAGGAGCTGACTCGCTGCTTACAGTCCGTAGTTGTGGAGGTGAGCTTGTATGAACTTCTTGGTAGCATGTTTCCTGTAAGATCGTGTGTTCAGTGGATTCTTGGCTCGGTTTCCTTACTGTCATAATGACATGTGCTGTTGATTAGGGTGATACACGTTGCTTTGCGGTTGTGTTGCTCGCAATGACACCAGACGTCTGGAATCTTGATGATGTATCTCCTTCATTTCGTGATTTTTTTGTTGGTCTGCAAGTGGATAACAGACACTTATCACCTGACCAATGTCAGGTGGTTCGCCAAGTCCCTGTCCATGTAGTTTATTAGTATCCGCTCAGCCACAGTTTTGCAACGATTTTGCACGTCAGCAACCGTTACTGATTTACTTAGACACTGAAACTCGAAGCAAATAGGCTACGCGAGCTTATTTACACTCTTCAACTATCGCGGCGCACACAAGGAAGTAGGTATGTACTCGATAACCGACCTAGCGGAGACTGATGTTCACTGTTTAGCAGTGAGTGCTCACAACCGAAGTCTTCACTTCGTCTCACGGCTCTGTACCGACTGGGCGAGGCGCAACACTAACCTGTCTGGAAACACAAAAGAGGGCGATCCGGGCCTATATAAACACCATTTTTCTGCTACCTCCGCATTTGTTTTGGTTCCATTCTTCTACACATCTCCCGATTTTCGAGGGACTGAAACTTTTCCTTCCTAGTTTTGCAATTTTCACAAGCAGTAGTGCACACACAGTCCAATCTCATTAATGTGATCACCGGCTGTGCTCGACGTCAACGTGCAATAACCATTCAGAGACACCAGGTGGCAGTGCTAGCAGTGGAGGGTATATGAAGAGTGTCGGAAGTATACGTAGAACAGTCCAGTAGCTGTCGTAAATCGGAAATGGAGTGTAAATCTAACGTCCAAAAGGACATGATCATTGTCTTTCGGACCAAGGGTGGAAACAATTGCTGCAGTGGTTAAAGTACACCGTGGATAGAAAAATGGCGCTATCCAAAATCGGCGTCGAGGCAACTGCGTGGTGACTGGAGGCCTTTCCAGACGAATTACGTTTTATTCTCCATCTGACAGAAGGGCGTTGACGTGTATGGCGCGAAATGTCTGAAATCAAACACCCTGCAACAATCGTCGGAAGGGTCCAGGCCAGTAAAGGGAACGTTACAGTCTAGATAATATTTTCGTGGCATTTCCTGGACGATCTTGTCATTCTTGGTGCCACAGTGGATCTACACAATAATGCGTCTGTCTTTAGGAACCATGTCCATCTCTAGATACAGTTTTTTTCTTCGACACGATGGTATATACCGGAAGGACAATGCAGCGAGTCACACAATTCACGTGGTTCGTAGAGCAACAGGATGAATTTACCATAATCTCCGGCCATCAATCTCTTCCGACTGAAATTAATTAGAGGTTCTGAGGGACCACATTGGTAAGTGTGTGCCCGCCATGAATTCTCCACCGCGAGATCCAGAGTAGCTGTCCACGGCACAAGAGTTGGCATGGCTCCACATCCCTGTTCATTGGTTGATTTGGGGGAGCAAACAAACTTCGAGGTCATTGCTCCAATTGGCTGAGGGAAGGATGGAAAAGGAAATCACCCGTTTTCTTTCAAAGGAAACAGCCCGTCATTTGCCTGAAGTGATTTAGGTTCAAATGGCTCTAAGCACTATGAGACGTAATATCTGAGGTCAACAGTCCCCTAGGCTTAGAACTACTTAAACCTAGCTAACCTAAGGACATCACAAACATCCATGCCAGAGGCAGGATTCGAACTAGTGATCGTAGCAGCAGCGCGGTTCCGGAATAAAGCGCCTAGAACCGCTCGGTCATATTGACCGGCAGCGATTTTGGGAAATCACGGAAAACCTAAATCAGGATAGCTGGAAGTGGGTTTGAACCATCGTCCTCCCGAATACGAGTCCAGTGTGCTAGCCACTGCACCACTTCTCTCGGTTCCACATCCGTGTCTGGACCCTCCAGAACCTCATTGACTGTCTTATTGCAAGTCTCGCAGCCATCCGCGCTGCAGAAGGTGGTTGTTCAGGCTTTTGCCCGGTGATAGTATTAATGAGGCAGTGTCTATAATGGCATGTAACAGGATAAGTGATGCAGAATGAAACAGACGCAATGCAGAAGTGGGGCAAATAATGAATAAAAATTCAGGAATACCGGTGACCTACTCTAAACAGCATAGAAAACGGGAACAGTTGCCAATTTCAAAACAAGATTTTAAACCACAATTCATTTACAGGAGCAGATGTGGTCTCTGGCTGTAGTGTTGTTGTTGTTATGGTCTTTAGTCCAGACACTGGTTTGATGCAGCTCTCCAAGCTACTCTATACTGTGCAAGCTCCTATTCTACTGCAACCTACATCCTTCTGAATATGCTTAGTGTATTCATCTCTCTATGATTTCTACCATCCACGCTACCCTCCAATACTAAATTGGTGATCCCTTGATGCCTCAAAACATGTCCTACTAACCGATTCCTTCTTTTAGTCAAGTTGTGCAACAAATCTCTTCTCTCTCCAATTCTATTCAATATTTTCTCATTAGTTATGTAATCAATACATCTAATCTTCAGCATTCTTCTGTAGCACCACATTTCGAAAGCTTCTATTCTCTTCTTGTCCATTCTATTTATCGCCCATCTTTCACTTACATACACTCCATACAAACACTTTCAGAAACGACTTCGTGACACATATATCTGTACTCGATGTCAACAAATTTCTCTTCTTCAGAAACGCTTTCCCTGCCATTGCCAGTCTACATTTTATATCCTCTCTACTTCGACAATCATCAGTTCTGTTGCTACACAAATAGCACCTAATCTAATTCTCTCAGCATCACCTGTGTTAATTCGACTACATCCCATTATCCTGGTTTTGATTTTGTTTATGTTCATCTTATATCTTCCTTTCAAGACACTGTCCATTCCGTTCAGCTGCTCTTCCAGGTCCTTTGCTGTCTCTGACAGTATTACAATGTCATCTACGAACCTCAAAGCTTTTATTTCATCTCCATGGAATTTTCTTTTGTTTCTTTTACTGCGTGCTCAATGTACAGATTGAATAACATAGGGGATAGGCTACAATCCTGTCTCACTCCCTTCCAAACCACTGCTTTCCTTTCATGCCCCTTGACTCTTATAACTGCCATCTGGTTTCTGCACAAATTGTAAGTAGCCTTCCGCTCCCTATGTTTTACCTCAGCCACCTTTAGAATCTGAAAGAGAGTATTCCATTCAACATTGCCAAAAGCCTTCTCTAAGTCTACAAATGATAGAAAGGTAGGTCTGCCTTACCTTACTCTATCTTCTAAGAGAAGTCGTATGGTCAGTATTGCCTTACGTGTTCCACAATTTCTACGGAATCCAAACTGATCTTTCCCGAGGTCGGCTTCTACCAGTTTTTACACTTGTCTGTAAAGGATTCGCGTTAGTATTTTGCAACCATGACTTATTAAACTGATAGTTCGGTAACTTTCACGTCTGTAACATCTGATTTCCTTGGGATTGGAATTATTGTATTCTTCTTGACGTCTGAGGGTATTTCGCCTGTCTCATACATCTTGCTCACCAGATAGTAGAGTTTTGTCAGGTCTGGCTCTTCCAAGCCTGTCAGTAATTCTAATGGAATGTTGTCTGTTCCCGGGGCCTTGTTTCGATTTATGTCTTTTAGTGCTCTGTCAAACTCTTCACGCAGAATCATATCTCCCATTTCATTTTCATCTTTATCCTCCTCCACTTTCATAATATTGTCCTCAGGTAAATCGCCCTTGTATAGACCCTCTATATACTCCTGCCACCTTTCTGATTTTCCTTCTTTGCTTAGAACTGGGTTTCCATCTGAACTCTTTATATTCATGTAGGTCGTTATCCTTTCTCCAAAGGACGCTTTAATTTTCCTGTAGGCAGTATCTATCTTTCCCTGTAGTGAGATAAGCCTCTACATCCTTAAATTTGTCATTTAGGCACCCCTGCTAAGCCATTTTGCACTTCCTGTCGAACTCGTTTTTGAGAAGTTTGTATTCCTTTCTGCCTACTTCATTTACTGCATTTTTATATTTTCTCCTTTCATCAATTAATTTCAATATTTCTTCTGTTACTCAAGGATTTCTACTAGCCCTCGTCTTTTTGCCTACTTGATTCTCTGCTGCCTTCACTATTTCATCACTCAAAGCTACCTATTCTCCTTCCACTGTGTTTCTTTCCCCCATTCCTGCCAATCGTTCCCTAACGCTCTCGCTGCAACTCTTTACAACCTCTGGCTCTTTATGTTTATCCAGGTCCCATCTCCTTAAATTCCCACATTTTGCAGTTTCTTCAATTTTAATCTACAGTTCATAACCAATAGATTGTGATCAGAGTCCACATCTGCCCCTGCAAATGTCTTACAATTTAAAACTTAGTTCCTAAATCTCTATCTTACCATTATTTAATCTATCTGAAACCTTTCAGTGTCTCCAGGCATATTCCACGCATACAACTTTCTTTCATGATTCTTAAACCAAGTGTTAGCTATGATTAAGTTATGCTCTTTGCAAAATTCTACCAGGCGGCTTCCTCTTTCATTTGTTACCCTCATTCCATATTCACCTACTACGTTTCCTTCTCTTCCTTTTCCTACTATCGAATTCCAGTCACCAATGACTATTAAATTTTCGTCTCCCTTCACTACCTGGATAATTTCTTTTATCTCGTCAAACATTTCATCAATCTCTTCGTCATCTGCGGAGCTAGTTGGCATATAAGCTTGTACTACTCTGGTAGGCGTGGGCTTCCTGTCTGTATTGGCTACAATAATGTGTTCACTATGCTGTTTGTAATACCTTACCCGTACTCCTATTTTTTTATTCATTATTAAACCTACTCCTGCATTACCCATATTTGATTTTGTATTTATAACCCTGTATTCACCTGACCAGAAGTCTTGTTCCTCCTTCCACAGAACTTTACTACTTCCCGCTATATCTAACTTTGACCCTTCCATTTCCCTTTATAAATTTTCTAACCTACCTTCCCGATTAAGGGACCTGACATTCCACGCTCCGATCCGTAGGACGCCAGTTTTCTTTCTCCTGGCTGTAATACAGTACATGAACTGAGTAAAAAAACTGAATACATTGCAAACAGGAAGAGGAAAGAAGGAAAAGGGAAGTGGATAAATAGAATGAAACATATGATGTCAAGAGTTACAAATCCATAAACTGGTAACGAGTGAACAAGTGACCGAAAGTGGGGAAAGGAATATAATAAAATATGAACGAGTAACTTTGGGAGATGAAGTACTGAAGTCAAGAGTGAATTCAATAAGCAACAAGACAAGTTACATTCGAAATCGTTACACAACTCACGAGGTTTTGAATTTAATTGACAAATGGGAAAATAATATCGCAGATGAAACAGAAGAAAGGGAATACCGAAAAATGTAAAATTAGAATTACGGAATTCAAAATGTCAGGAATGGTTTGAGGAGAAATGAGACTACTTAGAAGCTTGCAGGACTATGGGTGAGATAGATGACCCATACGGAAAGTTAATCAGACCTTATGAGATTAGAGAATTACCTATATGGATATTAGGGGTTTCTATGACAAGCCTGAACTAAGTAAAGGAGGGACGGCTTAAACGCAGAAGGAATACACTGCTGGAAAAAGAATTTAGTACACCTGGATGACGACTTCGACTTTGATCCGATTACGGCATATGCCACCTGAGGATAGTAGATGTTCTGATAATAGTCTCATAGGTTTCCCCCAACAGATGGCGTAGTTGCATAGCTAGCAGTGTGTCATTTGTGTTTAATAGGGAATGTTCAGAGCCAAGACGCTCAGTGCTGTGCAAATGTGTGAAGCAAGGAGGCAACCATGCCACAGAGATGCACTCGTGCTACCTACAGCCCAGTGTGCTAGTTTGAAAGGGGTCAAATTGTGGTCTTGTGAGCGGCGAGATGGTACTTTCGGAGAACTGCCACACAAGCTGGGCGTGCGGAGTCAGTTGTCCCACGATGCTGGTATCAGCAGTCGCTTGAACATTGTCACACCCGTAGATGAGGTTCTTGACTTCCATTCAGCACACACGCCTGCCAGGATCGTCGTATTACAAGGGTAGCAGTGTCTGATCGTGGTCCTCAGCGATGAAAGTAGATTCTACCTAAACGCAAACGATGATTGTATATGCCTCTGACATAGATCTGGTGAACACTGTCTCGTAGAGTGTACATTAGCACCACCCCACGCCTCATGGTCTGGGATGTGATAAGCTATAACTCTCGTACAATAATGGTGTTTCCCGAGGGGACGCTAACCAAATGGTGCAAATGGCTCTGAGCAGTATGGGACTTAACATCTTAGGTCATCAGTCTCCTAGAACTTAGAACTATTTAAACCCAACTAACCTAAGGACATCACACACATCCATGCTCGAGGCAGGATTCGAACCTGCGACGGTAGCAGTCGCGCGGTTCCGGAATGAAGCGCCTAGAAACGCTCGGCCACAGCGGCTGGCAACGCTAACCGTCGCACGGCAAGTGCAAAGAATGTTGTTTGACCTGTTCTTTTGGCGTTTTTGCAACAGAAAAGTGAAGTGTTGTTCCAACAGGATAATGTACGCCCACACATTGCCAGTGAAACTCAACGTGCTCTACAAGAGCAGCACGATCTCTGGACTTGTCTCCAATCGAGAACGAGTGATACGGTGGCACGAGAAGTAACTCTTACAACTCGCCAATCAACAACTCTTACAGAACTTCGTCAACAGATCTCGCAGGCTTGGCATGGCGTCTTCCCCTACAGTACTCGCCATTTATACGATAGACTGGAGGCCAGAGTAAGCCTGTGGAGGCTACACCTCATGCCAATATAGATATTTCAGCGTGGCGCGATACCTGGTGACCCAGAACCGCTTTTGCTATTCATTCGTAAATGTAATCTTTCATTTACTCCACATGAATTGTTACAATAATAAATCTTGAGTGAACTAGAAACTTCCAAAAGGATGTACTTTTCCCGGTAGTGTACGTGGGAAGGCTGTACAACAGAAACGAACATGAGGATAGTATCTGCAGTATCATCAGCGATCCGACCGTGACGCACAGCGTTTCGCAGCCAGGAATCAGATTGCGTTCAGCTCACCGCCGATAGGCAGCAACAGCACCGCCGCTTAACAGAGCAGGCGCGACTACCCCTAATCCGCTTCCGCGGTAACCCCAGCAACGCCAGCCGGCGTACATTCGGAAATTAGCAACATACAGACTACGGGCCAATCACGGCATGCCACGTCAGCCGGGCTCACCGGCGTCCTATGTACTCCTGCTTACCCGGGCTAGTTAAAAGCCCACACTCCGCCACGGACGGCAGTCTCGCGAAATGTTTGAACCCACCGCAGACTTCATGTGACCGTGTGTGTGATTGCGATAGGGAATCACTGTACAATTCCGTCTGACAGTGTTTGTGTTCAGATCTTGTGTGAACTTCAGTTGTGAGATTAAACTTGTTTTACCACTCACACCTCTGTTCTTTGTTGTTCCGCGTTTCCCGGATACATCAGTGTTATAGAACGGGGAGAGCAAGTAGATGAAGATAGGGAGGAATATACAGTATAATACTGCGAAAATAATTTGAGAGAGTATTGAAAGACGTAAATCGAAACAACGCCTCTGCGGTAAACGACATTCCAGCCCTTTCAAAGCTATTCTGTCTGTTGTACAAGATGTACAGCAGTGGGCAAAGAGTATGTGAACAGCACCAGAAATGCACGCTTGAACGTAAACGCAGACGTTGGCCAAACTTGCAGGTAGCGTTGCTGTATTTCGCTGCGAACAGAATCTATGCAATGTCCTCACTACTTTTCAAGTGTCGTTCGCTGTCAGAACAGTGTTCCGTGTAGTCTTGAGTGCATTATGTCGGAGTTAAGTCATTTCGAATATAGGAAAATAGCTGGAGCTCGAATGGTGTGTGGTAGTCGAAGTGTTGCACTGTTAGCCGCCTTGCTGGCTGCAACAGGCAGAAGAGTGCTTTGTTGGTGCTGCACATTTTCGTGATTTTGACTGAGATAATATCACGCTGCAGTCTTCTTCGGCACGCCAGTGTAGAAGCTGGCACAGACACAACTAAGTAAAAGAATCCATGTAACTCGCACATTTAATTATATGTAAAAGCCGACTTCGAAATTTTCCTTCGTGTGAGACCGCATTTGCAAGATCCGTGTTCCGATTTGCTATTCTAGATTCGTCTATTTTATTGTTCGCGTCGCTCCTGCGTAATCTTCCATTGATTGTATCATTACCTGATTGTACTGTGACATATTGTAAAATTTCGAACATTTGCGAGTGCAGCGATAAACTCGTACTGTCATCGTTAGTTGTAGGCTTAAACTTCTTTGTCCTCTTTTAAAATTTTTGAGAACACTAGGCTTGTAATTTTTCAAAATAATCTTTCTCCAATTTCATTGCATATTTACGTGAGGTACAGGTTATTTTTGAGAATTTTCGGACGCTTACAAAACTATATTTTCGTAAGTTACAGTTACGAGTGTTTTGGATAACTCATTTCCTAGCAAATATGCGTTTGTGATTCACAGTTACTACCAAAGAATAGATCACACCGAATTTCGTTGTATATGAATGCATATGAATGTGCATTTTTGAGAATTTTCTGAAGTTAGCGTTATATTAACGTTCATGATTTAAATACTGTGGTAGATATTATAATGGACATATTACAGATACTTTTGTTACCATAACAGAAATGCCATTTTGTATATTTGCTTCATTTCTTACTGGGAATTAGTAACTTATTAGCTCGACAGTTCGAAAGATAACCAGCAAGCTTAGATTAAAGTTGCTTGTTCACTGTCCCGTCATACAATGCACCAGCCAAAATGAATCCACACCACGAATGCTACTCTTAAACATGAGACGAGGTGGTTGACGTTCTTGAGTAGCTGGAAATCGCCCTGACTACCTCCAAATGATTGACAGCTCCTGCGAACTGATGTGCTGAAGGCGTTACCAAGAGTCATGTATCTGTGGTACCGGTACCAAAGGTACTTCAGATAACATTCTCTCCTGTGGATCCTGTCTCCTTTGCAGAAAATACGAGACCTGTCATTACTCGTTCACTTGACAGCGAGTGGCACTGGCACTTCTACGATAGATCTAGGCGTCCTGTGCAGGATGGATGGGGACCAGGGAGGACTCAGTGCATTATAACGATCCCCCTAACCAACAAGTTCGAGATGCTGTCTTTCACTGAAAATGAAACTGAGCAGTGGGACTCACGACGCCTGTTTTGGGGAGATCTGTTTTGTCCGGTATCAAGAAGAGGCAAACTCAAAAGGGTGAGTGTCTATGAATCGTCGGCAGTTCAAACGTATGGCGAATGATGGTACCCCTTAGGGTACAGGTTCAAATGGTTCAAATGGCTCTGAGCACTATGGGACGTAACATCTATGGTCATCAGTCCCCTAGAACTAAGAACTACTTAAACCTAACTAACCTAAGGACATCACACAACACCCAGCCATCTAGGGTACAGGAAACGACACCAGGTGCACTCACTATGTATGGCTGGGGGCCTCATTCAGCATGTTGAAGAGGCTTTTCCGGCAGCCATTGAGGGAACAATGTGTAACCACCTGCAGACAACGGCGCACGTTGGAACAAATGGAGCCTGTTGTTAGGGCTCTGAAGTCATACTTGGATCACTGCATGCACTGGCAGAGAAATTGGAGAAGATCATCCTTTCGTACGGAGCTTCAACTAAGCTCACAGTTTGCAGCATTGTCCCCAGATCCGATCGTGGCCTCTTGGCCCTGAGTCGAGTTGGAAGGACCGAAGCAGAGATTTCAAGGATTCTGTCACAAGCTAGGCTGCGACTTCCTGAACTTGGACAATAGAGCTTACACCTGTAGGGACACCCTAAAATGGGTCAGGTGCGCACTGCACATCAGAGGCTGCGGCCCTGGTAACTGACTGCGTGTTGGGTGCACACAAGGTTCTTTATTTTTAGATCTGAAGACCCTCCATCCGATCTATATAACGATAGTAGTAGGAAACCCTTGAAGTATCAGTGTAAGAGCGAAAGAAATTGCTGTCACAGTTGAGAGTATTAAAATCCTAGCTGTTAACTGCATAAGCATTCGCAACAAAGAGACATAGTTCGAAGTGCTCCTGAAAATCAGTGAAGGTCACATAATACTAGACACAGAAAGCTGGTTGAAACTTGAAACTGTTAGCAGTGAGATTTTCGGCAAAAATTTAAGTGTATGTCGAAAGGATAGGCTAATGGGATATGGAGACGGTGCATTTTTCGCAGTGAACAAGAAACTCAAATCCACCGAGACAGTATCTGAAGCTGCATGTGAGTTTAGGCAAGACTCATTGTCAGGAGCGCCGATATAATGGTAACTGGATCCTTTTATCACTCACAAGACTCATCTCTAGATGTCACCGAAAACCTTGGAGAAAATCTCAGTTCGCTTGTAAGTTTCCCGAGCATACTGTAGTCATTGATGGAGATTTTAATTATCCAACAATAAATTGGGAAATGCAGTTTTCTTAGTGATGGGCGTGATAAGATATCCAGTGAAGCATTACTAAATCCTTCTCTGAAAACTACCAAGAACAGATAGTTCGGAACCCCACTCGTCATGGAAATCTGTCCTCTTTGAGGATGTCCACATCGAGACTAGGATCAGTCACCATGAAGTGACTGTGGCAACAATGATTACGAAAATACAAAGGGCAACTGAAACAAGCAGAAGGATATACATGTTCAGTAAGTTCTAGGGGACTGATGACCACGGATGTGAAGCCCCATAGTGCTCAGACCCATTTACATGTTCAGTAAACAAGAGAAAAAATCAGTAGTGGCGTTTCTCGATGAGGAACATGAGACACTCAGCACAAGGCAGGAGCGAATAAAAGAACTATGGATCAATTTTAACAAATGGATCAAATGGCTCTGAGCACTATGGGGCTTAACTGCTGAGGTCATCAGTCCCCTAGAACTTAGAACTACTTAAACCTAACTAACCTAAGGACATCACACACATCCATGCCCGAGGCAGGATTCGAACCTGCGACCGTAGCGGTCGCACGATTACAGACTGTAGCGCCAAGAACCGCTCGGCCACCCCGACCGGCTCAATTTTAACAGAATGGTAAACAATGTATTGCATAGATATGCGAGGAGTAGAACAGTTCATAATGGGAGGGAACCCCCATGGTATAAAGTCACTGTAAAGCAACTTCTAAGGAAACAAACTATTGAACAATAGGTGAAAAACAATGTATGCAACTTTAGATAGGGAGATGCTCAATAAAGCGCGTTTGACTGTCAGGAGTCAAACGCGTGAAGCATTCAGTGACTACCGCGGCATAATATTGTCGAATGATCTTTCAGAAAATCCAAGAAAATCCTGCTCGCACGTTAGTGGCACAGAAGTTACTGTCGATTCCCTGGCGAATGAGATAGGAACAAAAATTGAGGGTAGCAAAACAGAAGCTGAAATGAGCAACTCTTTTTTCAAATGTCCCTTTACGAAGGAAAGCCCAGGAGAACTGTGTAAACTTAATCCTCATACCATTGAAAATATTAGTTAAATCAGTATTAGTGTCAGTAGTGTTGAGAAAGAACAGAACTCGTTGTGACTGAACAAAGCACCAGTGCCTGAAAGAGTTCCTGTCAGATTCTATACTGAATTTGCTGTTGCGTTTCCCCTCTTGTAACTGTAATATAATGTAGATCCCTAGAGCAAAAAACTGTGCCTAGTTGTTGAAAGAAAGCACTTTCCACACCCGTCTACACGAAGAGTAGCAGAAGTGATTGACGAAACTACCGTCCAATATCCTTTACGTAGATTTGCTGTAGATTCTGAAAGTTTTCCGTCTGGTTATGTATCGTTACATTTGTATCTCTCTTCCTCTCTTTCCTTCTATCTATGGTAGAGTGTGCCGGACGTGTGAGTGGCCAAAGTGCCTCATTTACACGTGCTTACCCGTTTGGTTCAATGCTCGAAAGGACTGAATTTAAGGGGGCCGGCCCGACGTCTAGTTACGTATTATGTTAAAAGTGCGCAACGGATAACGCGGGGGAGGGCTCAAGCAACCAAGTAGGCAAGTAAGTAAATGCCACGCTCTAACATGATCTATAAGGATTCCACTTTGTTGATAACATTGCTCTCTACACAGGATTGGGGTTTGTAATGACCACTAAATCCATGACATCAAGTTTATAAGACATTTATTATCTATATTCTCAGAAAAATTACAAACTTAATAACTGCAGCAAACAAAGCCAAATCAAACAACTTCTACTTTTGTCTCGCACTGAAGGTGCTTAAACTAACAGGCATCTCGTTGCTACGTATCCACTGGGAAACAGGATGGAACTACGTTGCTGCCCTTGTGGTCCGTCTGCTGGGACAGTGATCGAAATTCACATCCAAGATTACTAGGTTAGGTTAGGTTAGTGGTGTTTAACGCCCCTTCGACAACGAGGTCATTAGAGACGGAGCGCAAGCTCGGGTTAGGGACGGATGGGGAAGGAAATCGGCCGTGCCCTTTCAAAGGAACCATCCCGGCATTTGCCTGAAACGATTTAGGGAAATCACGGAAAACCTAAATCAGGATGGCCGGAGACGGGATTGAACCGTCGTCCTCCCGAATACGAGTCCAGTGTTCTAACCACTGCGCCACCTCGCTCGGTCCCAAGATTACTACTTGGACAGAATAACATAAATTCTTTTGGCGGGAAAACGAGGGACAAAGGAGACACAAACGTTTCCCATATACACAAAAGAAATCAAATTCTTAAAAAATAAAACATCCTGTGAAATATGGCACACGCAAATAAACAATTAACAGCACACGCAAGCATCCTCACCTCAACTAATTTCCAAGAACGAATTGGTAGCTCGCTGACAGTGCAATTCGACACCACGTGGGTGACCGATACCATCAGCTAATTTATTTCTACTCACCACTCTGTTCGTTCTTGCTTTCCATTCTATACAATTATTCACACGCTCAACCTATTCTTTATCAAAGTAGTTAGGACGTGCTGCTTGAAAATGGGGGTTAAAAGCATCCGTGGACAAAATGTATGAGCTGGCCTAAAAAATTGCGTCACACGCACCTTAAGTAATTCACACGAAACACACGCACCTCGTACCAGGTTTCACACGGAATCGTCATCTAAATTATTCATCAGCCATTACGACCACGTGTTAAGTTAACTAGGTGGTGTAAGGCCCCAGGTTACTTTTACATTGCAAAACGCTGCTTCTAAAAGTGAAACTATACGATTTTTTTAGAGCTATTGCTGCTCTCGTGTGATGAAGGCACAAAGTGATTGCAGCACTATAAATGGATAACGCGAGCCCGCATGCTCACCTCTGGAAAAGAGACCCTAACTGAAAACTTTAATTGTACCGGCACGTGATGACTGGGTGTTGTGTGATGTCCTTAGGTTAGTTATGTTACGTAGTTCAAAAGTTATAGGGGCTGATGACCTCAGAAGTTAAGTCCCATAGTGCTCAGAGCCATTTGAACCATTTTTTATACAGGCAAAATTACTCAAAAAATGAATGAACGGCTGTAACGACACGCTAACTGATTCAGTCCTGAAAAAGATCGGATTAATAACAGTGTAACACTTAATACCTCATCCCACAGTGAAACTGGCGGCGAAGACGGAGATCGTCTTCGGTTCCGTCCGCTCAGTTCAGCCGCTACCCCAAGAATGACTCTATCATGGCGGCTCTCAACAGCCGTTCCCCTTACGTGGAGGGGAAGGGAACCTGTTACCAACCCCGAACTACCCCCTGGTAAACAGGTGCATCATCGCTGTCTACCTACAGGGTGACCACATCTCTACCTTGGCGCTACCAGCAAACGAACTCTTAATACAAACCAAAAAATTAATTAACCCAAGGCAACGTAGAGGGATTAAGCAAAGGAAGTGCATTTATGTAATTATGAATTAAATAAACATGTAGTCCACTTCTTCACTCGAGTTAAACTAAAAAAATGTTGAAAGTATATTCAACATAATGGAACACAAAAAAACTAATTGTAAAGAGAGCAGAATGAGCTGCTCCATGCCAACCAGACTGGATTCCGGCAACATCTATCATGTGAAACCCAACTAGTACTTTTCTCACATGACTCAGTAAAAGCTCTGGATCAAGGCGGTCAGGTAGACGCAGTTTTTCTTGATTTCCGAAAATCATTTGGCTCAGTACTACACCTGCGCTTATTGTCAAAAGTTCGATAATATTGGATGTGAAGTGAAATTTGTGACTGGACTGAGGACTTTTTGGTAGGGAGGACGCAGCATGTTATCTTGGATGGACAGTCATCACCAGATATAGAAGTAACTTCCGGTGTGCCCCAGGGAAGTGTGTTGCGACCATTGCTGTTCACGTGGTATATTAATGAACTTGCGGACAATTTTAACAGTAACCTCAGACTATTTGCAGATCATGCAGTTATCGTTAAAGAAGCACTTTCAGAAAGAAGCTCAAAAAATATTCAATCAGATTTTTATAAGATATCATAGAGGTGTAAAAATTGTCAACTTGCTTTAAATGTTCAGAAATGTAAAATTGTGTACTTCACAAAACGAATAACATAATATCCTATGACTATATTATCAATGAGTCACAGGTAGAATCGACCGACTCGTACAAATAACTGGATGCACAACTTTATAGGGTTATGTAAGCGAATGATCACATTGGTGCAGTTGTGGCTAAAGCAAGTGGTAGACTTCAGTTTATTGGCAGAAACTGGGGAAGTGCACTCAGTCTACAAAGGAGATTGTTTATAGACCACTAGTGCGACTCATTCTAGAATACTGCTCAAGTGCATGGGACTGGTATCAGATGGGACTAACAGGGGATATTTAACGTGTACAGAGAAGTCAGCGCAAATGGTAACAGGTTTGTTCACCCGTAAGAGATGCTGAATAAACTGAAATTGCAGACTCTTGAAGATAAGGGTGAACTAGCCCGAGAAAGTCTATTAACGAAGTTTCGAGAAGCGTCTTTAAATGACTACTCTAGAAATATACAACAACCTCCCACGTATCACTGACATAGGGATCGTGTGGACAAAACTAAAATAATTACATCACGCACAGAGGCATTCAATTATCCTTCCCACTTTCCGCACTTTAATGGAACAAACACAGACTCTAATAAATGTTAATGTGGAACGTACCCTCTGTCATGAACTTAACGGTGGCTTACAGGATAAAGATGTAGATTTAGATGCTACGAAGAAACGGAAGAGCGTTATTTGGTCGGATGAGTATCGATAGCACTGTTTCCAATTTGTGGCCGAGTTTGCGTCCCAAGAGTGTGTTAGGGTACGGGTATCGATCCTATACTTAAATGATCGAATCCATCCTTCAGCTCTGCGGTATCGTCGACGGGGAAGCCCAACAGTTATGAAAGGGGCAGATTGGCGCCCAGAGTGAAGGAGTGAGTCAGCCGAGCCGGAGCTTAAGTGCAGGGCAGATGCCGACAGCTCGCGCTTCTCGTGGTTGCGTGTATAAGTGATGTATTTCGTGGAAAGGTTATAGAGAGTTGCACCAGAGGCATCACGAGAGTAGGACACGTATGTGTGTGAGCAGCGTGAGTATTTTGAAGGTCGGGAGAAATTTTGTGTCGGGGAGGTTATAATATAATCAGATGGCTATCGCACAATGAAGAGTTGGCAATGGTAAACTCACATAAGCTCATGACAGACGGGTGGCTTTAATTGTCGTGTGAGTGCGCTCAGAACAAGTAGGGGCGCTATACATGAATTTAGAATGGAACAAATTAGCTGTGTCGTACGAAAACTGTTCACATGTTATAACCTCTTCATTACTATTAGAATGTATTGGAAGGGAATGAACTATAGAACAGTGTGGAAGACTAGACATTGTATGAACTGTAGGCTCATGGTGATCAGAACTTCAATTATCGTCGCATGTTCCTTGGGAATAACTTCGCTTTCTAAAACTGGCTGCTTATTACTGTGAAATGCTAAGGATAATCGACTGTAAATCAATAAATAATACAGAGGATGACTTATATTTGTCGATCAGTGGTAGGACCCAGTTGTTCAATCTCTGTAGGCAATGATAGGAATAGTGGAACTAGTGCGAAAATTGTTTCAAACGTTTACATACGACGGAACAACAGCTACACGAAAGAAGGTGCCCTACCATACGACGTGACAAAGCAACAGCAGAAAAAATAGAACGTAAGTGTCGCAAGTTGCTGTAGGTCATTAATAAAAGCTATTGCTGCAGAAGTAGCTTAACATTGCGGTATGGGCTGGGGATGGATTGATTTTGCGTTTGACGAAAAGTTATATTTCAGAAACTTTGAATATTGACAGAAATTTTGTAATATTTAAGAATCATAGCAGTAAAATAATAATTTTAATAATGGATCCAAATTTTCAACAGATCAAGTCAAAAGAAGAGTGTATCAGATGAGGACGATTACCAGCCGAATGTAGAGGAAGAGGAACAACTTTTATGAGAAAGAGAAATTTAAAAGGAAAAATAATATTATGGGGAGAAATGACTGAGTACTGACCAGACTGAATTAATCTTTAAGAATAGCGCATCACTCGAAAGTGCAGGAAACCTGACGACACTTCGTGCGATAAAGGTGAGGAACGTCAATACCCCCAGCAAAGAAAAGCGCGAAACAGCGGAAGAGTGCAAAGACAATAATATAGCACTTTCGTAGAAACTCCAAATCCAGTGGAAGCAACCATTATCGACCTACGACTATTAATAGAAGCGTTGGGAGAAATGTGAAGGGAACAAAAGGGAGATATTCAAGAAACGCAGAAGGAGGAAGAGAAAATAAAAACGTAATCGAGGTAATCTAGTTCTCAGTAACTCAGAAAATTGATAAGATATTGGAGAAACAAGGAAAGAATGCAAAATATTTTTTTAATGTGGGAGGATAGGATGGATGAGAAAATAAAGGAAGAGAGGGTAGAACAAAAGAAAGTAAACGGAGAAGTAAACTCACAACTAGGGAAACAGGAAACAGTAATAAAGAAAGTAAAGGAACATTAGATACGGCAGCTCGAAAACACAACGAAAGAAGTAGATGTGATAGCGGTGCTGGAGAACATACACTAATGAAAGACGTAGTTAGCAAACGCATAAAGAAGATCAAGTAAAAACTAAAGTCGCAAACCAAATGGTAATTGAAGTACAGAAAGCATAAGAAACAATGGAACAGCAGATTCAACAGCAAGTGGCCAAACCGAACTTGTAACTGAGAATGATCACCAAGTGGAATTTATACATAATTGTAAATTCCGTAAATTCTATCCTAAAGGCATGTTGCAATCATAAGAAATTTCCACGGGCTATTGCCGGTAGTATGGGCTGACAAAATAAAAATTTCTTACGTCATAAATAAAACGGAGGACGGAGTGTAAAGTTGGTTAACAGGTAGAAAAGGAGAACTTGAAGTATGCAGAATTTGAAAAAAATAATGTAAATAGATATTTGTCCAAGAGCAAATAGAACAAGATTGTTATTTCTGTACGTAATCGGCTATATAATATGAGAATCGATTGCACCTACGGGGAGTTCTTGGAAAAGGAAATGAAGAGAAACCATATCTTGGATACCCTGGGATGTGAGAAATGTTGTACGATGTGTAGTACGAAGTTTACTACCTGAAATACGTAGCCAATTAATAAGGAGAATTTTTGAGTCACAATGAACCCCTTGTGTGCGGGATCGGAAGAGGCCAATGACGTTTACGGCATTCGACACCCCTCCATATAAGTACAGTATTGGCTGCTAATGGCAAAAGAGGGTATTCAATGGCGAGCACAGCGTAGGGCTGCAGAGCGTAGTTTAACTGCTTAGTCGACTAGTAGCTCACGACAGTACTACAGTGCTAGAGGCGTTGATGTCAAACACAGCAATGGCAACGATAAACAAAGCAGACATTGCATTTGGTTACAACGGCCGTTGCTAAACTTGACATTTTGTCAGAAGGAAACCCTAGGAATTTTGGAGAGTGAGAAAGAAGTGGCAGATGAAATATTAGCGTTTCTGTACGATGAGTCAGTAGAATGTGTGGTGCCGCATACGCTCGACTGTGCTCGAATGTGCTTGGGGAATACAGTGAAGACGATACTTGCTTACCAAGTGAAAACGATATTGAAACAGGTGTTGACCCATGTATTTCATCGCCCTAGTCGTACAGAAAGTGTTACAGGCCCTCTGTTGTCCCCGATCTATATTAACGATATAGGAGAGAATCTTAGTAGCCATCTTAGATTGTTTGTATACGATGCTGTCATTTACCGTCTGATGACCAACAAGTATTGCAAAATGATTTAAATAAGATATCAGTATGGTGCGAAAAGTGTCAACTGACCGTTAATAAAGAAAAGTGTGAAGCTATTCACATCAGTACTAAAAGAAATCCACTAAATTTCGATTACGCGATGGGAATGGAAATACCGTGTGGCTATGGCCTCCCGTCTGGTAGACCGTCCGCCTGGTGCAAGTCTCGAGTGGTTCTAGACGCTACAGTCTGGAACTTCCCGAACGACCGTTACGGTCGCAGGTTCTAATCCTGCCTCAGGCATGGATGTGTGTGATGTCCTTAGGTTAGTTAGGTTTAAGTAGTTCTAAGTTCTAGGGGACTGATGACCTCAGAAGTTAAGTCCTATAGTGCTCAGAGGCATTTCACCCATTGCTCCACTTTATGCTGCGGTAAACTTCCTTTCCGCTTCACTGCGTCTTCCTGCCTTTCCAAATCCTTTGTGTTCGCCTTTTGCACCCATTTCCAAACATCTCGAATTGCCCTTGCGAATTGGTATACAGATTTACCAGTCCTGCCTTTCGAGTTGGCGTCACTTCGGCGACTTGCGTGTCGATGAGGATGAAATTATGATGATGAAGACGACACAACACCCGTGCCGTTAGGTACGACATTTCGTCACGCTGACCACTCAGCTATCAGGGTAGGACGATTACGCAATAAGGCACACAAATCTTAAGTTTCTACATTCACCTAAACACTTAAGGAATGCAATTACAAATAACCTAAATTGGAACGATCACATAGATAATAGTGTGGGTAGAGCAAACCAAAGACTGCGATTCATTGACAGAAGACTTAGAAGTTGCAACAGTTCTACAAAAAGAGACTGCTTACACCACGCTTGTCCGCCCTATTCTGCAGTACTGCTGTGCGGTGTGAGATCTGCATGAGGTGGGACTGACGGATGACATCGAAAAAGTACAAAGAAGGGTGCCTCGTTTTGTGTTATCGCGAAATAGGGAATATAGTACCACAACACGATACGCGAACTGGAATGGAAAGCATTGAAACAAAGGTGATTTTCGTTGCGAAGGGATCTTCTCATGAAATTTCAATCACCACTTTTCTCCTCTGATTGCGAAAACATTCTGTTGCCACCCATCTACATAGGGAGAAATGATCATCAGGATAAAATAAATCATCGCTCGCAAAGAAAAAGTTAAGTGCTCGTTTTTCCCGCGCGCCGTTCGAGAATGGAACGGTAGAGAGACAGCTCCAAGGTGGTTCATTGAACCCTCTGCCAAGCACTTTATTGTGAATAGCAGAGTAGCCATGTAGATGTAGATGTAGAAGCCACAATTCCCGTCTCCAGCGAAACGTAGTAAAGGACAATTGTCGTCCAAGGAACAGATACTAAATGTAATTATGCACACCGTGATTACAATTAAGGTTAAACTTTCAAAACGCTGTAGAAATAACACCACTGGTCAGAATGACGTCAAATTGAAACGGAATATCATCGGAGAAGGGAAAAAACGTATGTCACAAGAAAAAAAATAGTGAGAAAATTAATCTATAGTTGGCTCTGTATGTGTCAGAATATGTAAATGAAAACACCTGTCGTGAGCACGACCCATTGAAGTTGATATAAACACGCCGGGGTACACGGCTTTTCCTCTTTTCACGTCTGCAACGTTTGCCACACTGTCTTGATGCAGGATCGATCTCTGCTTGTAAAGCTGTATTACAAGAATGATGACTGTGCACACGTCGATCTGGAAAATTTTGAGACACTGAAGGGTTTGAAAAAAGGCGTTGGTCCGATGACTGTCTTGGGTCTGGAGAAAATGATTCGGAAATTCGGAAAGACGCGTTCTCTTGGTGTGAAACCTGGTAGAGGGAGGAAACGAATCGATTCGACTTCAGCGGAAGCAATGGCCACAGTAATACAGGAGAAGACGAGTGATGGTGTGATAACGTGTGATGCACGGAGAACTGCCCGAGCGTTGGACATGCCCGTGAGCACGGTGCGTCAAATCCAACGAAACATCCTTCTTTGCTAACCATCCAAAATAACTCACGTGCACGAGTTGCTTCTTGTTGATCTACGAGCAAGAGATATATTTGATGTAGAGTTTCTTGCTCGTATGGAAGTGGCCAATGATTAGCCGGGGAAGATTTTGTGGACAGACGAAGCCCACTTCAATCTGACAGGTTATGTCAATACACAGAAGTGCCCCAACACGATGTGGCATAGACTGAACTAATGTCTGAAGTAGTAGGGAACTGACTCCAAGAATCCTGCAGGGATACCCATAAATCAGTAAGAGTACAAGGGAGTGGAGATCTCTTCTGCACACCACGTTGCAAGGCATCATCACTACTGGAAATTGAAATAAGAACACCGTGAATTCATTGTCCTAGGAAGGGGAAACTTTATTGACACATTCCTGGGGTCAGATTCATCACATGATCACACTGACAGAACCACAGGCACATAGACACAGGCAACACAGCATGCACAATGTCGGCACTAGTACAGTGTATATCCATCTTTCGCAGCAATGCAGGCTTTTATTCTCCCATGGAGACGATCGTAGAGATGCTGGATGTAGTCCTGTGGAACGGCTTGCCATGCCATTTCCACCTGGCGCCTCAGTCGGACCAGCGTTCGTGCGTTCGTGCTGGACGTGCAGACCGCGTGAGACGACGCTTCATCCAGTCCCAAACATGCTCAATGGGGACAGATCCGGAGATCTTGCTGGCCAGGGTAGTTGACTTACACCTTCTAGAGCACGTTGGGTCGCGACACCACTGGAGGCGGGCTGCACGATGTTGGGGCGTGAGCGGAAAACGGCCTAACGGTGTGCGGGACCGTAGCACAGCTTCATGGAGACGGTTGCGAATGGTCCTCGCCGATACCCCAGGAGCAACAGTGTCCCTAATTTGCTGGGAAGTGGCGGTACGGTCCCCTACGGCACTGCGTAGGATCCTACGGTCTTGGCGTGCATCCGTGCGTCGCTGCGGTCCGCTCTCAGGTCGACGGACACGTGCACTTTCCGCCGACCACTGGCGACAACATCGATGTACTGTGGAGACCTCACGCCCCACGTGTTGAGCAATTCGGCGGTACGTCCACCCGGCCTCCCGCATGCCCACTATACGCCCTCGCTCAAAGTCCGTCAACTGCACATGCGGTTCACGTCCACGCTGTCGCGGCATGCTACCAGTGTTAAAGACTGCGATGGAGCTCTGTATGCCACGGCAAACTGGCTGACACTGACGGCGGCGGTGCACAAATGCTGCGCATTCGACGGCCAACACCGCGGTTCCAGGTGTGTCCGCTGTGCCGTGCGTGTGATCATTGCTGGTACAGCCCTCTCGCAGTGTCCGGAGCAAGTATGGTGGGTCTGACACACCGGTGTAAATGTGCTCTTTTTTCCATTTCCAGGAGTGTAGATATGTTCAATAATGTTCATGTGTGAGGAGTTTGGTGGCCTGTGGATGTGTTTAAACTCAGAAGGGTGTTCCTGGCGCCACTCTGTAGCAATGGTGGACGTGTGGGATGTCCCATTGTGCTGCTGGAATTGCCCGAGTCTGTCGGAATGCACAATGGACATGAATGGATGCAGGTGATCAGACAGGATACGTACGTACGTTTCACCTGTCAGTGTCGTAACTAGACATATCAGGCATCCCATATCACAGAAACTGTACATGTCCCACACCACTACAGAACATCCACCAGCTTGAACAGTCCCCTGCTGACATGTAGGATCCATCGATTTATGAGGTTGTCTCTATACCCATACACTTGATACAATTTGAAACGAGACTCTTCCAACCAGGCAACATGTTTCCAGTCATGAACAGTCGGATGTCGTTGTTGACGGGGCCCAGGCGAGGCATAAAGATTTGTGTCATGCAGTCACCAAGGGTACACAAGTGGGCCTCCGGCTCCGAAAGCCCATATCGGTGATGGTTCGTTGAATGGTTCGCAAGCTGACACTTGTTGATGGTGCAGCATTGAAATCTGCAGCAATTCGCGGAGGCGTTGCACTTCTGTCACGTCGAGCGATTCTCTTTAGTCGTCGTTAGTCCCTTTCTTCCAGGAACTTTTTCTGGCCGCAGCGATTTTGGGGAATTTAAATGGTCGCACGGGAAAATCCCCACTTCATGGTTGCTCGGAGATGCTGTGTCCCATCGCTCGTGCGCCAACCGTAACACCACGTTCAGACTCACTTAAATCTTGATGACTTGCCATTGCAGCAACAGTAACCAACTGAGCCAGACACTTGTTCTCTTATATAGGCGTTACTAACCATAGCACTGTAGTCTGCCTGTTTACATATCTGTTTATTTGAATACGCACGCCTATACCACTTTGTTTGGCATTTAGTTGTATTTATCTACATTCAGCTACAACGTCCAGCAATGCTCAATCCTCTGCGTATAACCATATCTTTCTGGCGTCACAACCCTGCTATACACAGGAGCCTACATATAAATGTGTATTCCGCAAATCACTGCAAGATGTGGACTATGTCGTAATAGTATTAATGATTGCTCCATTCATTTTCCAGTCACATGAGTAATGATCAGATGAATGTCTCTATATGCCCTAAATCTCCTAAATGATCGCTACACCAGATACAGGTTTTCTAATCGGCAAGGAAGCCTTACTACTGCACCTTCACCATGCTGTGTTCAAGTAAGATAATGAGCCCTACACCCGTAAAAAATATTGCATGATATATTTCCCATGGTTCTGTTGGATAGGATACGACTTGTGACTTATAAATACCAGTAAGTGTGATTCATTCCCCAACGCTGTTGCTGCATGATTGCTGTGTACAGGGAGCATGGATGTCCTAATATTATTACCCATCCATATGTACAACCCAGCAGCTATTCACATGCGGGCTACTCCCATGCACTTCAGTTATAATTTGCTGTCCTGTTATTATTATCCATCTGTTCCACATAAGGCTATTGTCTACAGTAGCTGGAGCAAATCTCTACTGCTAGACTAATTGCGAAAACAAATGCAGTACATCCAACAACCATGGGACACCTGCACACTTTAGTGTTGCCAGCCACTTAAAACACCAATGAAGCGCTTCTGATCTCTCTCACAAAGGCCACCGAGTGTATTTCCCAGAACAAAAAGAATGGAGGGCCATGACATGTAGAAACGCGTAGCAGCTGGAACAAAATACATTTTATCCTTCCATGGGGACTTAAACATCGCTGCTTACCTGAAACACTGACAAAAGAACAATCCACCAGTTTATAGATAGTGGAAGGAAGGTTGTTTTTCCCAGTAACCTCTGATGGCGGTAGTGAGAACTTGACCATTTTGTCTCCACATATCAAAGTGAGCACATTGAGCACATGCGCAAGAAAAAATTTTAGGAAACATTAACCAACAGGAGAAACCTCCAAAATAAAGAAAAGTTACCGTACATCCTTCCACACCAACAACTCAGCTCATGGTGTGCAGTTTTTGCCGTCAGTTTACTGGTGGGAAGGGGGGGGGGAGGGAGTGGAGAGCCCTGTCTCTCTCAAACTGATTAAATAAAGAATATGAAACTTAAATTTTATAAATAGCCATTATATTTTCAGGAATGTAATCGACATTAATTTCAGTTTTGTGTCATAAGATTCTTCGAGTCCAAAAGTTAAGCACAGATTGGCCAATTTTTCCCACCAATTATCTTTTCCAGGAAGGGCGGTGGGCAACTGGAGGAGAAGGGAGGTGGGAGGGCTGGAGATTTCCCAGAGGGGAAGGGGATAGGAAGGGAGGGGGGCAGGAAAAGCCGTGACATCATCAGTATGATGTTCTTACAGCCACACCAGGGACAGGGGTGGGGGAGTGTTCACCCTCATGAATAAATTTGGCAACAATGCGAACTGTGCTCGTTCTCTCTTTAGTCCCTTACTCATGTTCCATCTGTTCACATCACCTTGTTACACCAATATGAACCAATATACATTCTTCATGAGTGGATACCTACATGAACACCCTGCATGTTTGTAACTCCCAAGGAGTTTGCTTTCAACCTTATTGGTGTGAAGCTTTGTGATCACTGTGGCTTGCCATTGTTCATTTGATGTTCGAAGTGCAAGTTAACAGTTTGTTTTGAACATTTCTTGAATGTTGATGACGTCCATTTTGTGAAATGTAATACATACGTCCATTAGAAGATTGATATCAGCACCTCCCACACACTCATTTCCTATCACCCTATTTATGCAAATGTTGAGTCATCAAAAGCTAGTATTTTTCCTGCCGTAACTGTTAACACAACGCTTTCGAACGTGCCTTACTAATTACTGCACTTACGACCTTGAATTGAAGGGGTTTCCAGTCAATGGAATGGAGCAGGACAGAATCATAATTGTGCAATTAGAATGCACGAATAGGGAGCCAGAACTACAAAGTGGTCACTTCAGTAATGCAGATTTGTAGCGTCGGAAGAGCCATGAATAAAAGTTTAAAAATGAACACAGAAACAGGAAAGGCGAAGGACGCTGTTATTATGCTTTCAGATTCCACGAGGAGAGAGACACGTGGGCGAGGAGAAGATGACCATGGCTTGTGAATGATAGATGTGAAGGATGGATGCTGAGAAAGGGTGAGGGACCGTGTAACGTTAGGTATATGTGGGCGGGAGGTCTGCTGCCAGGAACTGAGATGGAGTTGATTTGCGCGACTGAGTCCTGGCCGGCCAGGGGCTCGGACCGTGGCGTGTCCGGATCAGCTGTAAAGCCACTGCCTGCCCAGTCACAGCGACCCATGCTGGCAGGCCCAGGTGGATGTACAAAGGCTAGAGGGGAAGTGGGTAAATACTCGTATGGGGAATTGGCACAGACGTCGCACTCTTAGAAGAAGAGACGATGCACCAACAATGCTTGGCTGGCCCTTGTGGCCGAGCGGTTCTAGGCACTTCAGTCTGGAACCCCGCGACCGCTACGGTCGCAGGTTCGAATCCTGCCTCGCGCATGGAAGCGTGTGATGCCCTTAGGTTAGTTAGATTTAAGTAGTTCTAAGTTGTAGGGGACTGAGGACTTCAGATGTTAAGTTCCATAGTGCTCAGAGCCAATTTAACCATTTGAACAATGCTTGAATGTCAGACAAGCAGAAAGATGTCTCGTTATATTGATTAATCGGGTCTCTGCCCGTTATTACCGTCTTTCCTGCACCGAGTGGCTTGCAGTCTTCTTCAGGTGCTATGCAACACTGAATAAGACTGCGAGTCACGCAGTTGACATATCGTGCAGCAAAGACGCGAATAACCAGCAAAAACGCGATTAATCGACACGACAACACCTCGCCAGGAAAGCCTCAAGAATTACATTAGAAAGGTGTCTTCTTACAGCGCTTGGAAATTCGACAGTAAATCACACTTACATAACAAAGCAAATCCGAACACATCTGTGATCTCTGAAAAATTTGGTGCATCCAGTGAAACTACAGTATCTTTAAAATTACAGTAGTTAATATTTCACATTGACTAAATATTTTCACAGTGAACCTCTGAGTTGACAACTCTTAAACACTTCATGCTATAACAACAAACGACATCTCAGATGATAGTATCATACTATAGCCATCATCCCTGCAAGCTATGTATCTGTACCTACTTTACTTATTGACGTCTGGTGTATTTTATATCTTTTTTAATACACAAATGTCTGTCATAACGTCGGATTCTGCACAATAACACAGCAAATGAATGCAGTGTGAATACTTCATATCTTGTCTCAGTTATCTTGTGCAGATACGTAATGAATATGTTACTATTTCTTCCAGGTACATATCTGTCTAGTAGTTACTAATTACTACAAGTGTTAATACAAAATCATGGTAATATAGAAAATGGTCAAACGTATATGTTGGCTGTCACCATCATTGAAAACAAGGCCAAAAGACGCTTGTGTCAAGTGGGCGTAAATAATTATTTAAACTATTTTTAGCGACAGTATTTTGTCATTTAGTGTGAGCATACTTGCGCTACAATGCTGGCTTATTTATTTATGAACAAACTCGTATTTATAATTTTTGTAAATAAACTGAGAGTGACTTAACGTTTGTAACATTTCTTAATTTGAAGATTATTGCAGTACAGTAGTTTAGTGCGGAGAGTGGTTGTGTTGAGTCAAATCATGTCTGTAGACCTTTAGAGTGATATATTTTTGGCGGGGATGGCCTTCAGCCAAAGGAAAAGCAGGCAGTTCCGAAACACAGCTGGAGTGAAGTTGACGCAGACATTTTTCCTAGTGGTGCGCCCAAGAGAGCGATTGGGTACTCTTTTCATTCAGATCTTCAAAAAGACACTTTTATGTTGGCTTTTGAAGAAGGCAGACCTGTCGATAATATGGTAGATTTTTCGGTCATGTGACTGATTGATTCAGGTCAGTGAATAGCAGCTACGATACCGTAACTTTCGAGGCACTTTTACATTTGTGCTGGAAGAAGTCAGTCCTGCCTGAGGTAACGTGCGTGATTCGGTCGTATAGGTGATTGATTCTGGGCGGTGAACAGCTGCTATAATACTTTTTCTGATCGCATTACAAAACTGAGAATAGACTGAGTATGAGTTTCTATTCGTTATCTCGCATGTGTCAGTTTATAAATCATCAAGTTGACCTCTGAACTGTTTTAAGCAGGTAAATGTTTCGTGTATTGTAATCACGAAATTCACTTAGTTTTGGCGCCTCTTGTATGACTATTTATCTTGGGGATTCTGCTACCAATCTCGTAACACTTTCTACGCAGCTTTACTGCATTTAGTAAGGCCATTTCTGTCTGTATTACACTTAATTATCATAGGACTACTTACCGATTATCTGAGTTTCGCTATCTTCAATAAACGTTATTCAACATAATTCTCTGCCGTCTACATCAGTTACAGACGTCAGAATAGAGCCTTTTTAGTAATTATTCTTTCAACTTAATTTAATATATCTGTTTATTTTATTATTTCACAACTCCAGCCAATGCATAGAAAATTTGACTGCATGGTCACTGCTTCAGCGAGTTCGCTGCTGGGTGTGAAAGCGGACGTGTTCGACTAGGCCCCATGACTACATAGGACTATAACTTTCCATACAGAGCCATGCATAGCCCAGATACCTAAAATGCGATCAACATCAGGTAAATTTACAACTAGTTGCTCGTACGAACTTCTCTTTGGAGAGCAACTACTCAGCAGAAAACCATTAGGTAACGTCGCAAACAGCGGAGAATGAGATTGCGGGAACCGTACAGGGGTTTCAAGATTGGCCATACCTCAAATATATTTGGATGCGCCTCAAAGAACTATCGAAACAGAGAGAAATATTTACGTAATAAAAGTATAAAAATTAAATGACGAGTAATAAGACTTGTTAGAAAAACCTGTTATATTGAAAGATAAGACAGTAATGGAGCCAGCAATCGGGGTTAAAATCTTTGGGTGCGTGGCTAAACAATTAGTCGTCTCGGTTAACCAGCTGTGTGCGATAGCAAACAACATTTATAACGAGTTACTGAAATCAAGAGACGAAATACCAAGTTTGCTGGTCTGTGGATGCCAATGAAAAGGAGCTCTAGGTGAATACTGGAAAACAATTAACTGCCGGGTAATGTAGTATGTAGAAACACAAGAAGAGTCATATCGAATGGATGCCGTGGTGATGCTTATTTCGCAAGAGGAAGTCGTTGTTGGCTCCGATTGGTTGCAATGCAGAAATAGGTTATGGGAGAACTGGAGTGAGGTTTTAACCTGGAGGAAAGGACAAAAAATAAAAATTTAGTGGTGAAACGGCAGTAGATAGTGTGGTATCAATTTTCGAAACCACACTTGTTAGGGATTGCCGATATCGACCGCGGTCCGTAATAGATATCGCTGGGCCCGCGAGTCGCGATTAGAGCCGCTAGCGCCGCTCCGCGGCTTGTGACAAGTATCTAGAGAGCTCACGTGCTCTCTTGCTCGCACGTTAACTAGGAATGTAGCATAGCCTTCAGCTGATAGGAAGCAACCTCTAACAAGGCGGTTAGTCAAGTCTGGCATAAGTAATGCCTCTCTAAATATGTTTGTAATTATATATATGCAGCATATGAAGAAGCCTATAACACAAGTTAAGTACAAGATATATTATTTTTTACCAACGACTACTAATTATTACAGTCGTTGCAGTTACAGACTATGCAAGCAGCTCCTTACCAACTTCATTGCCAAACCTGATATATATGTTTCTATTTAGCAATAGCCACCTGTCATCATAACAACTGACGACGAGAATCATAACAGATAGAATACATGATTTTCACTCTTATACCGACTGGCAGCTTGTGAAGACGTAGTAGAGGAGGAAAATCTAGTATCCTAACAGATATGGTATATTTCCGAATAGCGTGGGAAAAGCAAATGAACTTACAAGGAAAGAAATTAACAGCAAAATGAAGGAGATTTCTGATATAACAAGTGTAGCAGCTGAACAGTAGTTCTGATTAACTGAAAGATTCAGGATCGTTTTTGGAAAAAGACCGGAAATAATAAATGGCCCATCATAACGTATAAAAATAAAGCCTCATAAGCCGCCTTATCCGATTCAATAGCCCAGGAATGAAAAAGTAGAAAAATAATTGCAAAAAAACGCTGGATATGACGTAATAGAGAGGGTTCGAGGTCAGTACAACAGCCCTTGTTTCATTGTGACAAAAAAATAAAAAAACAAAAAAACAAAAAAAGGAAATGTGAGATTTGTGCTCGACGCATGGCAGTCAGACAACGTATTTGAAGCACAAAGGGGTCGACCAGTAAGCGTAGACGTGCTAATTCAAAAATTCAAGGGAGCAATAATATTTACAAGTCTCCGTCTAAAATCTTGGTATCATCATAATCTGCTGCATCCAGAATAGGGGCCGTGTATAGCATCTTTATATGAAGGCAGATGTTATCGATACAAAGTATCTACATTGGGCATATCAGTATCAGCTTATATCAGGGCATGAGACCTAGCCTTAGGGAAAGAACTGTTGAAAAAATTGGCATTTACGTGGATGATATATTGATAGCCAGTGAAAAGTGGGAGGAACCTGTGAAAAATGTGTACTTGCAGGCACAAGACTTAATTTTCAAAAATCGACTGGAGATACCTTTCCTACAGCACATAATGAGGCCGCAAGGGATAAAACCCGACCCAGAACAGCTGACAGTCACCAGAGATTTTCTGATATCAGAAAAAAGGAAGCAATTAAAATGTCTTTGGGTTTCTTCGGATTCTGTCGTTGGTTCTTTGATGCAAAAACCTTAAATAGCGAGGTATTCCATAGACTACTGCAGAAAAATAAAGCATCTATCTTTAATGTTAATATATGGACTTTGGCACAGCAGATTGACAAGGTGGATACATCCTATGCGAGAATTTGATTTTTATATTGCACTATCACCTACGCGTATAGGGCTAGACAACGAACCAATACCGTCTCAGCCGTGGGAAAATGGAATTAGTCTTATAAAAGTGGTTAATCATGAATAAGCGACGCGAAGAACGATAAGAAACGTCAAGAGGAGAAAAGTTAAGTCGAAAAGCTAGTATGAATCAAGAGAAAGTACAACAGCGCCCGGGAAGATGGAATTAAAACATATTTACTTTTGTACGATGGAGTATTGTACGACTGAAACAATGCAAACGAAGAGGTATAGAGAATGTGTATGCCGGGGCAAGGTATAAAAGTCTCGTGCGGTACACTCAGCTGTGATCATTTTGGTCCGAAGAAATTTATAGAAAAGCTTTAACGATACTGTTGGTTCTTCAATATGGCTAGGCGTCTAAGAAAATTATTGAGGTACTGCGACATATGTCAAAACACAATAAATAATATGGTACAACATAGAGGATTTTTGCATGATGGGCCAAAATGTAATATGGTACAACATAGAGGATTTATGGATGCTGTTCCAAAAGAACAAATAGAAAACGTTGTGGCAAACCTAGAACCCCTACCAAAAACAAGCAGAGGAGTAACTTATAAAGGGTGTTACAAATAGGTACGGCCAAACTTTCAGGAAACATTCCTCACACACAAAGAAAGAAAATATGTTATGTGGACATGTCCGGAAACGCTTACTTTCCATGTTAGAGCTCATTTTATTACTTCTCTTCAAATCACATTAATCATGGAATGGAAACCCACAGCAACAGAACGTACCAGAGTGACTTCAAACACTTTGTTACAGGAAATGTTCAAAATGTCCTCCGTTAGCGAGGATACATGCATCCACCCTCCGTCGCATGGAATCCCTGATGCGCTGATGCAGCTCTGGAGAATGACGTATTGTATCACAGCCGTCCACAATAGGAGCACGAAGAGTCTCTACGTTTGGTAACGGGGTTTCGTAGACAAGAGCTTTCAAATGCCTCCATAAATGAAAGTCAAGAGGGTTGAGGTCAGGAGAGCGTGGAGGCAATGGAATTGGTCCTCCTCTACCAAACCATCGGTCACCGAATCTGTTGTTGAGAAACGTACGAACACTTCGACTGAAATGTGCAGGAGCTCCATCGTGCATGAACCACATGTTGTGTCGTACTTGTAAAGGCACATGTTCTAGCAGCACAGGTAGAGTATCCCGTATGAAATCATGATAACGTGCTCCTCTGAGCGTAGGTGGAAGAACATGGGGCCCATTCGAGATATCAACAACAATGCCTGCTCAAACGCTCACAGAAAATCTGTGTTGATGACGTGATTGCACAATTGCGTGCGGATTCTCGTCAATTGGGCCAACTGGCGGTGAATCGAGGATGTACAGTACATACTGACGAAACTAACATGAGCTCTAACATGGAAATTAAGCGTTTCCGGACACATGTTCACATAACATCTTTTCTTTATTTGTGTGTTAGGAATGTTTCGTGAAAGTTTGGCCGTACCTTTTTGTAACACCCAGTATATTGTGGTAGCTATTGAATTGGTTTTAAGTTATGTAGTATTATACCCACCGAGGAAAGCTGGTAGAAAATGTGGTCAAAGATTGCTTTAAAATGTTATGCTTGCCAAACTGCATTATCAGTAACAAAGGAAGTCACTTTATTAGTACGTCATGGAACGGGTTCAAATGGCTCTGAGCACTATGCGACTTAACATCCGAGGTCATGAGTCCCCTAGAACTTAGCACCACTTAAACCTAACTACCCTAAGGACATCACACACATCCATGTCCGAGGCAGGATTCGAACCTGCGACCGTAGCGGTAGCGCGGTTCCAGACTGTAGCACCTAGAACCGCTCGGCCACACCGGCCGGCAACACATGGAACTATATATTGATAAAGCATAGAGTGGAATCAATAAGTATATCACGATATAGGCCTGCTTCAAACCCCAGCGGTTGAGTGATGAAGGAAATCAACAGACTGTACGGAGCAGAATGCCACAACAGACATAGCAAATAGACGCAATGGTTTAGTATTGTATGTTAGAAGATGTATCCAACAATGTCCCTCATAACTCGATGGGTTATGCCCCAGTCGAGCTACCATTTAACTAAGTTCCGAGCAGCCTAATTAGAGATACGTTAAGGAAAACACCAGATAAAGACGGTATATGGGGAAGGAAACGACCGAGAGGGCGGAACAGATGTATATTGGAAGAGCTGAAGCAAGCAATGGACAGTATGACAAACTGGTGCATCCTATAATTTACAATTAGTGGTGTTGGTGCTGATATGTTCATGCGTTCAGTCAAAGAAGGCTGATCAGGATATAAACAGTTTCTATCATGTATATAAAAGATCATAGGAGGCTATAGCACTAAAACACCCAAACATATTGAAACTTGAAGTATATACGAATGGTGAGCATCATGGCTGTGAACATGCTGTAAAATAAATTGAAAGAATGATTTACAAGAATTCAGTGAGCTCCATAAGAGGAGGAACAAGAAAATAGGATAAGGAATTAGCAATGTTAAAAAAATAAGACTTAACTGTAATAACAGTAAATGTCAGGAATGAACAATGTCAGTAATGTGTAGTTCGACTTTGATATGCTTGTCTTAAGGATAATGCTACGTGTTTATCTTTAATATTGAAGAAAATTGCAAAATTAGTGTTATATGTTACAACCTAGGTTTTGTGCTAATAAAAGTTGCAAGTTCTACAGTCACGCAGACTACTGTGTTGAAGTGCAGTGATTCAAAAGATATAGTTGTTTCCAGCGCTTATGACACTTCTCACGTGGTATGGCAGGTGCGAGCAGCTGTAGAGAATTTATGAGAAGAATCTGTGGCTGACACACCGCAATGTGTTGTTACATGTCGAGAGGCCACAGGGCCAGGCGCTGCATTTAACTGCAGAGCGCTGCCGTGCAGAGCAGCGGGCAGTTGGCAGGACTTCAGGCGGCGCAAGAAGCCGAAGATAGGAGAGGAGGGAGAGAGGAGGGGGAAATTTTCATCAGGCGGAAGGACTTCTTCAGGGAGTTCGGACGTCAGTCCCATCAGCTGGCAACAGCTGGTGCAGGCCAGATATAGACAGCTCGCTTAGTCGTTGCTATACCAATGCTTCCTGAAAAGAGAATGAGTTTACGGTGTCTCAAAGTGATGTAACGTGGGAATATATGTGGATCCTGTTTGATATTCCAATAGTGTCTCCCTGTGTGTTTATTTGAGCTGTTTAAAGACGTGCTAATGAATGCACTAAATAATTTTCTTTCTTTTTTGTGGTATTTATTTCTCTTTCCAGAGAATTTAAACTTATTTATTGCATTTAGAAAGCATTATGATAATCAGCGCTAAAATTAGAGCTTGAATAATTTGGTAAAATTTATTGTTTTCTAGATTTATATTTGTACAGAACACCTTTTTCTGTTAAATACTTACTTGGTTTGGACTATTTGGTTAAAGTAAATAACAAAACGTGATATTACGAATTTTAACAACTGTGTTGCTGTGTATTTCTCTTTCAGCGTGGATGTTCATATTTCATGAAATTTTAATAGACTGAACGGCATGTAATTGAATCTTCAAAATTTTTTTTTTCTGTCTGAATAATTCTGTTGATTATATAATAGAATATATTTTTTGTGATTGTCCAAAACAATAGGGATGGATGAATGTGGCATGCGTTAAGTACAGATTTGGAAAAAAACAAGAGGAAAGATAATGTTGCCAAGTTCTCAGGTCACCATTGTCATTTTCAATCATTTTCAGTTAATGGGGAATCTTTTCTTCTGTAATTAAGGGACTTTTTTATTTTTCATCAAACCGTGCTTCACGTGGATTCTGCAAATAGTTGGGCGATGTAAGGGTACAGATATCGATCTTGTACTTGATGGGTCGACTCTACCCTTCCGTTGCTTTGCGACAGCACAGCGGCATTGCTGACGGGGAAGCCCCATAGCTCTAGAAGGAAGAGATTGGCGCCTGCAGGTCGTTTGGCGCGCAGGAGTGAGACAATCGAACCGGGGCATGCTCCCAGGGTAGATGCAGAGAACTCGCTCTTCCCGCCGCCGCGTATAGAAGTGATGTACTTTGTGAGAAGATTATACAGAGTCGCACCACAGACATCATGCGGTAGGACGTGTATATTCGTGTGCAAAGTGAGAATTTTGAAGTTCAGGGTTAATTTTGTATCGTGGAAGTTATAACATGATTAAATGGCGATCGCACAACGAAGAATCGGCGGTGGTGAACTTACATTATGTCGTGATAGATGAGAGACTGTAACTATAGTGTAAGTGGGCTCAGAACAAGTAGGGAGATGATAATTGAATTTAAAATGGAATAAATCAACTGTGTCGTATAAAAACTGTTCACTTATTTCAACCTTTCCATTGTCATTAGAAGGGAGTGAGTTATAGGACAGTGTGCAAGAACTAGACAGGGCTATGACTGTCCAATGGCTATTTTTCGAACGAGCTGGACTATGGCAAGGAATAATCAACTGCAAATCAACAAACTGTACGGTGGGGCGGCATACAAGTGAAAAATGTCGGACATTCGGTGATGATTTGTGTTTCCAAATCGTAGTATTCCATAGGCCTCATGAGTACCTTGCGAGGTCGTATTACTGTCAACGATTTTGTGGCGATTTTGCTGATGAGGTCCATCCCATGGTACAATGTTGATCCCCAAATGGTGGCTCTGTGTTCAATCTAACGATTCGCGATCGCTTTCCACCTCCATCATCGTTAGCTGAACTTGTTACTATGTTGCTGGAATAACTGTATTAGATTCCACTGCAAAACTATACAGGACTCTATTTATCCCTTCCGAGAGACTGGAAGCTGTTTTCAGTGCCAAGAGTTTTCCTGCACCATACTGAGCATGGTAATGTGTTGTGCTCGTGGTGACTCCAAATTTTTGTATACCACCTGTATGAGGCAGAGGAAATGGCTCTGACCACTATGGGACTTAACAGATATGGTCATCAGTCCCCTAGAACTTAGAACTACTTAAACCTAACTAACCTAAGGACATCACACAACACCCAGTCATCACGAGGCAGAGAAAATTCCTGACTCCACCGGGAATCGAGCCCGGGAACCCGGGCGTGGGAAGCGAGAACGGCAGAAGAAATACTCTCAGAGGTAGAAAAGAATGGAATAGTCTCAAATTCCAATAAGGGAGGTGCAGAAAGGTGAGTATATTGCAAAACATTTGCTAAGTTGTAATGGTTGCAAGATAGCCAGACTTATAATTCACAGGAAAATTAAAAAATAAAGCTGGTATAAGCTGATCTCGGGGAAGATCAGTTTGGGTTCCGTACAAATGCGGGAAGACATTAGGCAAAAGTAGTACTCTGAATGATCTTAAAAGATTGGTCGAAGAAGGGCCATCAGAAGTTTATGGCATTTATCGACTTAGAGAAAAATTTTAGCAGTGTTGGCTGAAACATTCCGTTTGAAATTTTAAGGTTAGTAGGGAGAGAAAGGTCATCACCAACTTCTAATGAAACAGTATTGCGTACTTAAATTTATCCATGTCACAAAGAAGTGATTGAGAGCAACGAACGTTATATATATGAAATAAATTTTACTCTTTCAGTCACTTTTACTAATATTCATCAGAACAACGTGCCAATAAATATTAGTAACAATGATTTTATTGGTATAAGTTATTTCATATGTCTGACTAGTTATATGGGTGAAAGGACATGATAAAGAAGCAATAGCAAAGGAGACAGTGAAACCGGGTTGTAGCTGTTCCGTAATGCCTGATGGTATTCAGTCTCTACACTGAGCGAGTTGTGGTAGGAAACCAAGAAGAAAGTGGGCAAGAAAATTACATTTCAGGGAGACTAAACGAAAATTTTGATTCTTGTTGATTATACTCTAAGTCTGCCACAGACCGCAAAGGACTTGGAAGACCATTTGATCGGAATGGATAGATCCTTAAAAAGAAATTAGAAGTAAGGGTCTATAAACGTAAATCAACAGAAAACGAAGTGAAGTCCAGTTTAAACAGCCGATGCTAAGGCAAATGGTTTAGGAAATGAGATACTATAATTAGTATATGAGTTTTATTTTCTGCGCAGCAAAGTAACTGATGATTACGGAAGCAGATTGGATGTAAAACGTAGACTGTCAGGAGAATGAAAAGTATTTCTGGAACATAAGAAATTGTGAACATTGAATCTTAACTGAAGGATTAGGACGTCTTTTCTAAGGGTATTAGTCTGAAGTTAGGCTTGTACAGAAGTGAAACATGGGTAGTACACAGTTCACGCGAGATGAGACTAGAAATTTGTCAGTACTAAAGACGGATGAAGATTACATTCAAAGATCAAATAACTATTGAGAGTTACTGAAACGAATTGGGCAAAATGAAATTAATTTCAGAAATTGGCTAAAAGAAGGGATTCTCCCATAGGACACATCATGCAGTATCGTCAATTTTGTAATGCGATAAATTTTACTACAGTCTACATCTACATCTACTCGATTACTCTACAATTCAGTCAAGTGCCTGGCAGAGGATTTATCGAACCACTATCAAGCTATTTCTCTACCTTCCACTCTTGAACTGCAAGCGGGGAGAACTAACACTTAAATAATTCCGTATAAGCCCTGATTCCTATTACGCTATTAGGTTCATCGTTTATCCCTACGTAGGTGGGTACTAATAAAATATTTTCGCATTCGGAGGGACCAGTATGTGATTGAAATTTCGTGAGAAGATCCTACAGCAGTAAAAAGTCTTTGTTTTAACGATTGCCACCCTAATTGCTCATCGTGTCCGTAGACACTCGTTTTTTAAAAAATTTTTTGATGTCCTCCCTCTCACCATCTGATGCGGTTCCCATACCGCGCAGCAGTACTCCAGAAGAGGGCACACAATTGTGGAGCAGACAGTCTAGTTAATAGACCTACAGGATGTTCTAAGATTTCTGCCACTAAATCGCAGTCTTTGATACGCTTTCCCCGCAACATTATGTATTTGATCGCTCCAATTTAAGTTACTCATGACTGTAATCCCTACGTATTTACACAGAGGAGACAAAAGTCATGAATACCTCCTAATACCCTGTCTGGCCTCCTTCAGCCCGGCGTCGTGCAGCTACCCGACCTGGCATGAAAGTCCCGTGCAGAAATATTGAGCCATTCTGCCTCTATATGTGTCCGTAATTGTGGAAGTGTTGCGGTGCAGGATTTTGTACACTAATTGACCTTTCGGTTACGTCCCATAAATGTTGAGTGGGTGGCCAAAAGATTTGCTCGAGCTGTCCAGCATGTTCTACAAACCAGTCGCGAATAATTGTGGCCCGGTGACATGTCGCATTGTTAACCATAAATATTCTGTCATTGTTTTGGAGCCGGCCGCTGTGACCGAGCGGTGCCAGGCGCTTCAGTCCGAAACCGAGGTGCTGCTACGGTCGCAGGTTCGCATCCTGCCTCTGGCATGGATGTGTGTGATGTCCTCAGGTTAGTTAGGTTTAAGTAGTTCTAAGTCTAGGGGACTGATGACCTCCGATGTTAAGTCCCATAGTGCTTAGAGCCATTTGGACCATTGTTTGGGATCATTAAGTCCATGAATGGCTGCAAATAGTCTCCAGGCAGCCGAACGAAAACATTTACCGCTAATGATCTGCTGGGCCAGAGGGCCCATTCTATCCCATAAAATCACGGCTCATACCATTATGAAATCGCCACCAGCTTGCACAGTGCTCTGTTGATAAGTAGGATCCATGGCTTCTTGAGGTTTGTGCCACACTCTAACCCTACCATCAGCTCTTACCAACTGAAATCAGTCGTCATCTGGCCGCGGTTTTCCAGTCGTCTGGGGTGCAACTGATATGGTCTCTACTCCAGGAGAGGTGCAGCAGGCAATGTCGTGCTGTTAGCAAAGGCAATCTCTTCGGTCGACTGCTGCCATAGACCTTAACGCCAAATTTCGGCGCGCTGTCCCAACGGATACGTTCGTCGTACATCCCACATTGATTCGTGATGTTCTTTCACGCCTTGGTGCTTGTCTGTTAGCACTGATAAGTCTACGTAAACATCGTTGCTGTCGCTCATTAAGTGCAGGCCGTTGGCCGTTGCGTTGTGTGGTGAGAGGTAATGCCCGAACTACGACATTCTTGGCACACTCAGGACACTGTGGATCTCGCAATACAGAATTCCCTAACAATGTCGGAAACTGAGTGTCCCATGCATTTAGTTCGAACTACTACTCAGCGTTCAAAGTCTGTTAGTTCCAATCGTGCAACCATAAACACGTTGGAAGCCTTTTCACATAAATCACCTGGGTACAAATAACAGCTCCGCCAATGCAGCGCCCTTTTGTACCTTGTGCATGCGATACTACCATACCGTGTATACGTGCACGTCACTATCCCATGATTTATGTCACCTCAGAGTAGCTGAATGCACAGCTTGGAGATTTGTGTGATTAATGACGTGACCGAAAATTAGCAGATTCCTTTTAGTTCTCCGACGCCGCCTAACAGTTACTGCTCTGTTAGTTGCTCGTACCAGAATCCATTCCAGCAAACCAGTTGTCTGTTTAACTCCGGTTACTCATACTTCAGGTAATGGGGCTACGCACGGCTCTGTTTAAAAAGAATAGCTCGATGTAATCATAGGGTCGAGCAGCGCACGTCTGCTTTCAGCCCCATATCTAATTGGCTGCGAATGATGACCTGTAGCTGTGATCCTGCAGTGAAATAGTCTGTGCATTGACTGGAATTGCGAATTAATAAAATATAAAGAAATAAAAAATAAAGCTGGGGAATAATTCATTAAAAGATTCGGTTCTAACATCTGTAATTGATGAAGACGACAGAGAACTATGTTGATTAATGTTTATTCAAGGGAGGACATCACAAATAAACCGGAATTGATTCTGTGATATTCAATTAAAACACAGACAGGAAAATGTAGAGACATTTCAACAGCTAAGAGTACTGTAGCGACCTTCCACCGCCCGGTATCAGTCACCTATACGAAAGAATCACACACGTTACCACAGCGTAACACAACAGCGTATTGTAAAGGGAAGAGACACTTTACTCGATCACAAACACGCGACCGCGGACACACAGGTGCCTGCTAAGATCGTGTCATATTGTGTGGACAGCTGAAATCAGCTTGACAGGAGCACGTGGAAGACCAGTATCACACTATGCTCCTCAAATGGTGTTGTGCCTGGATTTCCACCAGCCACTAAGGCGACCGCATGACAGGGAAAACCCTTCCGTTGGGGAGCACAATGGTTGCTTTTCGCGTCCAGTGCAAAATTAATAAATATGAAACCATATGCGTCACTGAAGAAGCGGTAGTCTCATTTGAAGCGGATTGGATGGACGATTACGCGTGTGAAGACGAGTCTTTGATAACCGGATTCGTTTATAAGTTATTGTAAGTTAAATGTTATAAATAATTCCTGAACTGTAAAATGAATATTTCGGCAAGGCATTATCCGATTACAGCAAACAAGGTGCTTATGAATACATCTCACAGAACTGTATCAAAAAAGTTTCAAATGGCTCTGAGCAGTATGGGACTTAACTGCCGAGGTCATCAGTCCCGTAGAACTTAGAACTACTTAAACCTAACTAACTTAAGGACGTCACAAACATCCATGCCCGAGGCAGGATTCGAACCGGTGACCGTAGCTGTCGCACAGTTCCAGACTGTAGCGCCTAGAACCACTCGGCCAGCCCGGCCGGCGAACTGTATCGGACTGTGATAGTAGACTAACTGAAATTATTCACATATTTATATGAGAGGCGGAAAAGTGGAATTCACACAGTTAAAAAGAGCTTCTCTTTTAAAATAAATAGAGAAACTTTAAAAGCAGCGACAGTACTGTAAACTTCAGATATACAGGAAATTAAATTTAAATTGTCTGTTAATGTTTACACTTACAAATCTAAAAGTGGAGGAAATAAAAAGAAACTATAATTTATAAATAAACCATGGTACATAAAAACAACATAACAGCACAAAATTTCTTGGAAAACGTCCGTGTGATTTGATACATCATATGCATATAAAAGAAAAATTAAGAATTTCAGCAAATTTCGTAGTCAGTAATTTAACTGACATCAGTGGTACTTATCCGAGGTTTGATGTATGGACAGCGGCAATTTGGAGGAGAGTGTTGGTTCGGACGCCATTGGAGACGGTCAGACAAGTGTTAGTCTGTGTTACGAGAAAGTTTTATCTGATGAGCGGTGAAATAGCCGCTAGTACGGGTGTGTGATTATCCAGAGTTCCTACTCTTGGACATAGATTTTTTTTTCGGCATCTGATGAACTTGTTACTTTATGATTTGCATGTATAAGATTACATTGCGTAGCCGTTGTGGAATTTATGGTTTGGTATACAGTAAAACTTTTGACAGTTTGCTAAAGATAACTCACACAATTAATCGTGGTTTACTCATCTGCCTCATAAATTTTAAGACACTCGCTCAGACTCTGAAATTAATTTATTGTTAACTGTGACCTTCGAGTTTTCTATGTTCTTACTGGAAATAACTCAAATTTGCGAAACTTTAAACAATATGTGAGTGCGTAGGTGAGTTTTGCATGTATATCCTGCCTGCATTTGTTTTAAATACTTTTGTGGAACATTGTGTATGTTGCGAGGAATTTGAGTTGATACCCCGCATTCGAAACGGAGCCAAACATGTAAGTCCAACCACATTTAGGGGAGTGTTTGTACTTTGAAATGTGTAGGTAACTCATTTTGCGCAGTAGCAAGTAGGGGCTCAGAGCTAATATAGTTTTTGTGAACAGTTTAGAGCTTTGATTTTCGGCAAGTTGATGAGAGACATTGTATTTTATTTCGTCATCAACACGACTTGCGCATTACCATGCAACCAGTATGGTCACAATAGTTAGGTCTGCCTCCTTCAAATGGTTCAAATGGCTATGAGCACTATTGGACTTAACATCTGAGCTCGTCAGTCACCTAGGACTTAGAACTACTTAAAACTAACTAACCTAAGGACAGCACACACATCCATGCCCGAGAAAGGATTCGAACCTGCGATCGTAGCGGTCGCGCGGTTCCAGACTGAAGCGCCTAGAACTTCTCGGCCACACCGGCCGGCCTGCCTCATTCCAGACGTCGCATAAAACTATCCAGAATCACTCCCGTGGGCTCTTCACTCGAGGAATTTCTGTCTCTACTTTATTCCAGCAGTGTTTTGACACTGTCCAATTATCATTGCCTGAATGCCAACCCCACTACCAATAAACGTTCTCAAGCTCTGTAGACAGGATGTGATATAAGCTGATCACTTTCCCACACTAAAATAATATACTATAACAATAATTAAACAAAAGCAATGTTATAACCAACTGGTTACATTCAGACTATTTACAATAAATATAAGTAATAGCTGGTTCATAAATAAATAAACCAGCATTCTTGGGCAAGTGTACTTAAGTTAAACAATGAGCTGCCGTTAAATATAGTTTAAATAATTACTTAGACGTGCTTGTCAGAAGTGCCATTTGGCATTTATTTTACAAAAGTGGTGTACGCTAAAACATGCGACTGACCAATTTTAAATTAGCACAGTGTTTTGATATCTCTTGCAATCACTATTTAAGTAAAGGTACTGGCAAAACAGTAAACTATTCGTCAAATAAAACACAGGTATGACAAAATATGAGTTATTCATGTTGCGTTCATTTGCAGGGTAAATGTACAGAATACGATGTTCTGAGAAACATTTGCATAATACATTGTAAATCAATAAATAAAGTAGGTACAAATGGTTCAAATGGCTCTAAGCACTACGGGACTTAACATCTGAGGTCATCAATCCCCTAGACTCAGAATTACTTAAACCTAATTAACGTAAGGGCATCACACACATCAATGCCCGAGGCAGGATTCGAACCTGCGAAAGTAGGTACAAGATGATAGCTATATTGCAATGCAATCATCTGAGATATTGTTTGTTGAAATCGCATGAATCGATTAGAAATTGTTAATTTAGAGGGTCGTTGTGAAAATATTTATTCGCTGTGAGATATAAACTTCTGTAACTTTAAAGATATTGAGATGTTATTGTGTCATTAGATGCTCCACATTTTTCTGAGATCGCAAATGTATTCAGAGTTGCATTAAAATTTGATGTGAGTTACTGTCGAATCTCAAAGAGCTGCAATGTGACCATATTTAACAGTGTCTCACACTACACTGTTTCCTGGAGCACATTCTGTACATAGGCAATGTGAGCATTAGCCGTCCAAACTGCGAGCCCTGGTATTTACCCGTTTCCAGAGATGTGCTCATTGTTTCTGCACCTGGATGACCAGACACGATTAACTAGGCGGGCTGGCCTCGCCCCGCTCTGTGCCATGAGCCCCGTGGCATTCAGCCGCGCAACAAATTCATCTTGCCTCGTGTGACTCGTTAGATCGCTAACTTGGCGCATTAAGTAGCACTAATTTTGACATACTGACATTAGATAATAAGTACATACATAACATAATAAATAGGATTCAGTACTTGTGTGTCAGAACATAATTTAGTATGTATCTTTGTGGTAGTGCGTGAAACAGCATGTACCTCTAGGATATGTCATAACATCTTACCGGTATACATTTACTAAATCTAACACAAATTATAAATTGTGGCATATTAATCAAATGCCCGAATCAACGTATAAATCTCAAGTAACTTTCGAGATATCCCAATCTTCTCAAAAGACTTTAGCTCTTTTGCGCTCAGTAGATATCTCCTTCTGCTATGATCACTACGTCATATCATTTCATTATCACAGACACGGCACACGACTGATGTTCTGTCGTTGCAGTTCAGATCGTCTGTAGTCCGACAGCCTCTGTAGAATTTTATGACCCCTTTGGCCACGTTCTGCGGCGAAACATGCGTCAACAGTCAGCGCTGAAGGACGGCAGCTGTCGAAATACGACTGTGTTATACTTAATTCCCATAGATCAGGTACTGAACGCTCTTCCCGGTTGAATCCATAAATTCCCAAACAGGATAGCAAGAAAAAACTGATTTATAGCATAGACAAAGCACTTGATTCAGCTCGACGATTCAAACATTCAACGCATTGTCCCATCAGAAAACAGAAATTTGTTCGACATCATAAATCAATTAAAATTTTAACATTTATCTACAATTTCACCGCGTCTAATTAGAAATCTTTAAAGTAATGTTACCCTGTGGAGAAATCGTCCATTTAACTTTCATTTTGAACTTAGCGTATAACTGGATCTTGATTTTAGCGAATGTTTATTTTTATTTTCAGTAAAATATCTTTTATTCCCGGATATTATTCACTTAATCAGTTTACAAACTTTTCTCCTAATTTTACGTACATATTTCTATTCAAAACACTTCCAAAATAGTATACCGTATACAGTTAACCCACGAAATTTACCCCCAAAACTTTGCCTTTGCTTTGCAGCAGAACACGTTTTCTACTCCCACAAGCAATTAAATTTTAATGAATCCTGATGACTTTCACGCACCATATTTTGTGTGAAAAGTAATTACAAATAAAATACATATATCACATGAAAAGTCTATCCAGAATACTACAGGCAACACATTTAAATAACCGTTTTTAATTTCTTTCTAATTCATTCCTTTCTTTCGTAAATAACGAAATTAAATATGATCTGCACACCTCGGTGCCGAAGTTATACGGGCATTGTCGACACTCTCCTTGCACTAAGTTGTGTCTCCATACTTTATCACTTACATCCTAAATTTACCAAATTACCCCTTGCACAAAACAAAAATAACCTACAAATTTGTTACACACTTCACATGAAATTACACTTATACACACCTCGTTCTTCATTGATGAAGTACAACTTCGCTGTCTTTCCCTCTTATGGCATATTTACCCCCAGTGTACCTTTTAAATCCCAGATTTTTGCGTTTTTTCGCTTGCTTAAAACCGTGTCATCTTTCTTCGTTCACCGTCGGGCGGTTTTTATGTTCACATACAAAATTTGTGACAACCGCTGGAATGCCATTTTTACTTTCGATATATGCACACGTTCTTTCTTCATCAACATCATTTATTTCACTTACAGGGGGGCCATTTTTAATTTCACCCCTCTCTAAACGTTGCTTCCTCAAAAGATCATTTTCAGTATCCCTTCCTTTTTCTTCCACAATTTAATAATACGTTCCAATTTCGGACTAACTATCAATTTCACTATCCATTCCTACATTATCCTGATGTACATCCAGATCATCTGTAGCATCCACATCTTCCCCTGAATACGGCGTTTCATTCTCCTCTTCAGAATCAAATATACTGTCTCATTCCTGTGAACGATGACAGTAGCTGTAACATTCTCACAACCACCACACATCTTAAAACTTCGGCTCTCTTAAACAAATCCTCACTTACATCCGCCAAAACACTACGGTGTTTATCACAGTTAACTCAATTTACTTATAAGATTCATTACTTAAACATTTAATACCTCCTTCGATACGTTACAGAAGTCACCACCAATAACTTCGTTAGCCTCCTCCGATACACTACACATGTTACCGTTACTGCGTCACACCACATCAGAATTCACAGTACATTCGAATTCCGCCAAATTCGAAAGTACCTCTACCTCCATGACATTTTCTCTTCTCTTAGATTTCTTCGACACTTTGCATTCGGGTCTACTACCTAACACATTACTTTCACATTCATCCTTTCAGATTCACCCATAGTTTATGCTTTCATCAAGAGCCATTGGTTCACTTCCACCAACTCCTTTCTCTAAATATTCAAATCAGTAGCCTCAACTTCCGCAACTTCTGCCTCTAAAAGTCATCTTTGATTCCGTTTAATAATAAATCTCTCACTTCCGCCGATACATAATAAAATTAATCACCGGCTGACGGGACTATTGCTACGCCGTCGTCACAAATACGTTCATATTCTTCCGTCGATATACCCCAAAACTCATGTCCAGCTGACGGGACTACTGCTTCAAATTCTTCACAGAGACTTTCGCATAATTTCCCCGATACAAAGTAATCTTTGTTATTTTCACTTACATCACTACAACTATTGTTACTGACTAGAGCCTCATTAGAATTCGTCGTACTTTCCACCTCCACCAGATTCAGTTTTACCTCTGCCTCTCTTTTGTTCACAGACTCTTTCAATAAACATACATTCATTCCATCATTTACTTCGCTTTAACCAAATAGATTCTCCAGCCGCATATCATCATTATCGAACCTCTCAACACGTTTTTCAATATTTCTTGCACCGTTTTTATGGTTGCGTCGGTTAAAATCATTCTCCATTTTATTTTTACTTGTTATAATCTCCATCTCTAACATCCGTGGCTTCTTTGCCGAATTTTAGACACTTGCAGAATTTTTAAAATGATGTGTTCTTTTCAACGCCGGATTATTTCGCCACCTCCGGACCTGAAATGTGGTGATCTCGAATTTCCCGACCTCGTATTCTCGTGTTGCATTTCGTGAGGATCCTGCCCCTCAGATCTTCGTTGCCGAGTTTGATTTTCGTTATAAAAGTTTCCGTTTTCATTTCACCTGTGACAATAATTATTACAGTGGTGTTAATATAAATCCAGTTCTGGTATCCATTTATCTGTCTACTGTTCCAGTTATGTGGCTCAAATTTGAAATAAAACCTAAAAACTCGTCAGTGGAATTTGTCAGGCTATGAACAAGACCCAATTGTAAATGTTCTGGTAAGCGTCTCTTGAGCGTCGTAATCTCTGGCAGCTCTCCCAACGGACAATTTATATGTTTCAACTTTACCAGTTCAGGCACACAAAAACCCCTCACTGACCCACTTCGGTGTTTGAAAATTAGCCCGTTCAGGAACTCGTTCTTAAGCCGCTTTTGCTTCGCTTCACTCCAGAGTTTGTTCAGGAAACAATTCTCAAACACTTTATAGGTTGTAAATGAAGCACTCACTAAATTTACCCATGACTGTGCATTGCCCTTAAAATGTCTTTCAACTAATTTAATGTTTGCTTCTTCCGACGTTAATCTCACAAAACCATCTCTACCGGCAGCAAGAAAATCAACTAGGTGGTATTTTCCATCATTTGGAAAACATTTTGTTGTCCTAGAAATAAACCATGTAACACCTATCACATTAGTAACTTGCTTAGGAGTTTAATTCCGCCCGTATCTCATTAACCTGATGTCCACACTGCAAAACTCCGTTAATAATCCCTGCTTCCAAATGTTGTCTATTTTCACCACCTTTTCTGCACACTCTACCATTATACCAGACAAATTGTTAATAGACTTAGTGGCCGCTTCCTCAAGTGTATTTTGTTCTACACACATTTCTTTAAATCGTCACCCAGTTCGTAACGTATCTCTCCCAATTTTTTCCCCAAATCTCTTTCCATTGTCTTGACTCTAGTGTTCATCAGGCCAAACTCTCCAGAAATTTTACCTACATTTGACCTTATAGCTTCTAATTTAGAATCTATTATCCTCCTGTATCGGATTTAATTTTCTTCACCCAACTCTTTACACTTTATGCTACACTTGTGTCTACTGCACCTATTTCAGTTTTTATTGAACCTATCTCTGTACCCAGTATACTCAGTTTAGAGTTCAAGTGTGTCAGCATTTCCGTTAACCATGACACTGAATCTCTTTTCTCTGATTTAAGACTATGTGCTCAGCTAATACGGTCCCTGTCAACATCGCCATGTTCAGATTCTGGACTAAATGGCCCAGTAGCATTATCTGAACCACACATGCGGGGTGACTGCTGAATCATTGGAGGCACCATCACCGACGATGAGCTGCAAGTTCATACATTTTAGCGTTACCAGTGCAAGTACTTAGCTTGTGAGACATGCTCGGTGTTTGTGCTGTACTGCTGCTGCTGAAAGTGTAGGTTCTGTCGATAAACTCAAATTCGTCGCCGGTGGATCGCGTTGCCGTGGCCGGCTGCCGCTATGTCTCCATCGGAGTCTCCACTGCTGCTAGCAGCTGCAGACTCAAACTGAGCGCGCCTCTGCCTAACCTTCTTCTTCTTTCTTGAAGTTCTAACATCCCCACACCTCAAGCTCGCAAGTGTTGCAGAATCGTATGCTAATCCCCCTCACAATTGCTTATCATGCATTCGGACCTAGATCACAGAATACTGTAACGTGTTAGAATCTACAACGGCAGTTCTAAAGTGATCAGACTGATAACCCGGATGAGATAACCCCAATTCTGACTGTACCTAACGGTTACCGTTTGCTGAGTTGCTTTTCCAGATACTAGTCTTTTTCAAAGGAATAGCTCTACGTAGTCATAGGGTCGAGCCGCGCACGTCTGCTTTCATTCCCCACAGCTGATTCGCGGCAAATGATAACCTGTATCTATGATACTGCAGTGAAATAGTCTATGCATTGGCTAGAACAACGAATTAATGAAATGCACAGCAATATAAAATTAAAGATAAATGAATAATTCAGTAAAATTGTTCTATTCTGATGTCTGTAACTGATGAAGACAACAGAGAATTTATTCAAGGAAGGACGTCTCAAATAAACGGGATATGGTCCTATGATATTCAATTAATGCACTGACAGAAGTTACTCTCATCAAAAGCAGTCAAGTTACGTTGAGAGCGTTACGAGAATGGCAGTAAAATTCCCAAACTAAAAAGTCGTGGATGATACGCGAACTATGTTCATTTCGTAAACGCAACACACAAAATATTCACCAGCTCAGAACAGTTCAGAGTTCAATCCGATGACTTACAAATTATCACAGGCGACACAAAAAATAGTAACTCAGGCTGTGCCTATGTACAGTTCCGTATTACAAGCGGAAAAGTTAAGAGTCCTTCACTGCAGCACATTCAGATCTCTCGCAACCTAGAATCCCATCAAAGGTTAGAGTATTAATCGTACAGAATCAATCACCTATACGACTGACCACCATATGTCTGTCTCCTCGCAGAACTTGCGTAGAAGTTGTAACATCTATTCTCGACCTATTTTGTATCTGTATCGGTATTTCTATGTCAATTTGTAGTGTTGCTTATGTATAATGTTGTATCTGTCAGGGAAATTCTTTGACTGTAAATACATATTTCAGTTATGTGATTTTTTTAAAAGATCTTATTTGAACTATACTTATGGATTTAAATAACTACTGGAGTAATTGTTTTACAATGTACTGTAAACAACTTGGTCTATAGTTCGGGAACACACGGCTGAATATAAAAGATGTGGGAGAGCCCCGCAGCTACGGAAGTAGCCTGGCGGAGTGGAAAATGTGTGGTTAGCGCTCAAACAGCAACTCGTCCTTTGTGAAGCGTAAGGTGTCTGGGCTGAGCAGTGATGGAGATAACATCTAGCTAGCACTAGCAGATCATTGTGGCTCATATTCTTTGGGTTCTGAGGCCAGAGCAGCTTAAGAGCAGTATTTATGGGCCTCCGATGCTGCATTTGGTGATACTGTTTTCATGGCATGGTTTTTGGTCCTATAAAAATATAATTTCGGCGCCAAGGAGATACGTAACCGGGTGATACCAACAGTGCTGCCATGACTGCATTGTTGCCATGTTAACAGCCACTACAAATTAGGCAGCCAGTGTCACCAGGCTTCCACTAAATTGTGTATGTTTGGCACTCTATAAATGGGCCAGGTATTCCTGAAATTTGGTTGATTTTAATAATAATCGGGGTGTTGCTAAAGGCTCTGTATTACCTCCGTGATTAGCCCAAATCACAATCCTGAACAAGAATCCTGTCCTAGTGAATTTAATTCCGAGTATCCTAATTTATTATGGAAATACTTATTCGACAGCTGTAGAATAGTTGTGATTGCTTTCTAATGTATGGAGTTACAGTGCGTAAAGTTCAGTTTTATAGTTTAAGAAATACACCACGTTCAGTGTATTTTTAAATCAATCTGTAGTGATTTCCTCAAACAATTTGCTTTACTTGGAAAGCTGCCTGAAAATAGTAAAGTTAATCTGAAGTGAAAGAGATTATTAATTGTTGCATTTATGTACTTTGATCACAGTTACAATGTTTTATCAGTGTTCGTTTCATGAGAAAGTGTTTGAAATTGAATTTAATGTTGTGTTGGTATTTGCACAGCCAACTATATTTTGAGTAGGTTAAAAGGCTGCTTATCAAAGCACATTTTTTTATTTAAAGAGTTACTGTTTGTTGTTCTTCACTTAATTAATAATTATTGATGAGAATAGTTTCCATTTCTCATGTTTGCTTGTGTAGTTCTGTTAATGAGCATGGTTCTTCAAACGATGAAAGATTAAGGGCCTCCATGTACTAGGCTGGTTAGTTAATGAAGCAAAGCAATTTCTCCTTCAGACCCAATGTAGTTACGTTTGCATTCTGTTTAATTGCTTCAAACTGAGCTTAAGAAAGAAATATTTACTGTGTTAGCTATTGTAATGCAAGTTAGTTAATGCACAGGTATAGAGACTCTGTAGTAAGCAATGAGGTTATAGAGTATGATCATTAACAGATTCACTGACATAAATCATAATCATTTTATGCTCTTCTATGTTTAGTATTGTTACTTGTTTCATGTGTGCTGGTGATTGGTTCTATAAATTGCTCCGTCTAGTTCATTTAAAGTACGTTTTGCTAAGAGGTATATGTTACTGTTTGCCATCTCATTGGCCATATGATTTTCTGACTTCCAAGTTAGTAGTACATTTATCTGTAAGGTTAGGTTGCTGTGTTGTAGAGTGAATAGATACAAGGAAAGAGCTGTGTGTGTACCAAGGAAGGTTAGGTTAGCCTAAGCACTGCCTTGTGCTTGACACAAGAATCCCTTACCTGGCAGGCGACCAATATTAGTACGTAATGTTACAACTTGCTTTTATGCTGGGAGAACGTCTGTTCTTAACCTACTCGTTTACTCTTAGTTATACTCTGCTGGATTATTTCGGAAACGAATCCCAATCTGATTGTTCTGTTCCCATTAGGTGATCTCACGGTCAGAACTTTCTCAAAAATTCCTCGCAGGTGTTTAACGTTAGCATCGACTGCCGTTTACGGTGGTCGATGTTACCATTACCAAGTCTCCAGAATCACTCCCTTGAGCTCCTCACTCGAGAAGTCCCTGTCTCCAGTTGACTCTAGCAGTGTTCCGCCACTGTCCAACTCTCATTACCTGAAGGTCATCCCCACCAAAATTACATCGTTCTCAAGCTCTACGGACAACCGCATACATCCTCATGGACACCACCTTAATCTTTCAATTCTGGCTTGAATGGTGAAAGCAGATCGTTGATCCGTTACCCAATGCACAACACATATACGGATTCTATAACCAGCCCAGTATTATCTTCACCTATGTCAGAATCAAATTATTTTGTAGCATTGTGTCCATTACTGCGTCCTTTCAACAAGTGTGGTTCCTTGTCCATTCACTACAAGAGTAGATAACATATAGTGACAGAAGATCCACTCATGCCAATACCATACCAGAATATTTATATAGTTACTCAAAGGTGTACAGAAGGTATATTATCTCCAATGATATCTGTTCAAACTACGGTAAGAATACAGTTTTAGAAAAATATGGTGACATCCTACATATGTAATTATTCTCAAAATCAACAACAGACGCATATCAAAAAACAGTAAGGTAGTACACAAAGATGCATAAAACAATTTAGATGACTTCGACACAAACACAAATCAAATACATGATACCAGTGGTGCGCTTATGACTATCCATATATTTAATTCATGTCAAGTGTAAATTTCACGTTAAGGTCAATTCTAATCAATGATAAAAAACAAAGGATGTTTAAATTTACTAACACTATTAGTCTGTGAAAAGCATGGTGTGTGTGCTACGTCTAACGTGAAAGTGACTACAAAGAATAATCTTCATGTGTTACTGAATGCTTAAAAACGAAATGTGTATATTTGGTAACTCAAAAAATTTATTGCAAGACTACAATAAGATATGAATTGAGCTGGTAGAATATAGAACGTAGTACATAATAAGCAATAGAACGTAGTCATACAGCAAAATGGTCCGTCATAATGACGGAAAAAATCATTGAATGAACCTGATCTGGTGGTAGTATTGCTTTGTATTTTCACGTGTGCACTGTGGAATTTACTTTGAACTCGAATGGGCTGGGGCTTTTCATCGACACATAAAGTGCAGAGGAAGGGTTGTCGATCAGTTCGTCGCATCGCCCTCCGGTTGGGGCTTGCAGTGTGGGCATGACGCAACTGGCAGCTGCAGGAACAGGAGCGGGCAGCAGGTGAATTATCCTCCTGCTCTCCCGATCGTGGTCAGGAGAGGTTTGTCAAAAATGGTAGGTGCAACAACATTTGTCCCAATGAAGAAATACCGTAGCGTACCTCTTCTACAGTGTCAAATCCCTGGCAAAATTCACGCGTACCAGGAATTAACAGTCTGTGGTACGTCGCAAAGATCACTGTGCTGTTAACGTTGCTGGTCATTTTTTGTCGACTACTGTGCCATGACAGTATGTTGCTAACTCGTTCCTTTGAGCTGAACAGTGATAAGTTGTGGAGTAGCTTCGGCAGTCGTTTAGCTGTCCCTAGGTCTCACTTGAAAATGGATTTGCTAATCAGTACCTAGTGATCTGTTGGACAGCATCTCGGTTTTCACACAGGGAGAACAAAAGCTGGTAATACAGGGTAATGGTTATTTAGTGCAGCACTGCGTTCTGGTGCAGACCAACTAAATGCATATGATTCTGTATAAGAAGAAAGAGTGGCGAGCTTACTCTGTAGCAATGTATATCTGTCTTGTCATGGAGTCCTGAAGGTAAAGGGAATTCATTTATGATTCTGTACTTATAGGACAGGTTATTAGGACACTCAAGATTCCCTTGTTTACTTCAACAGTTTTGCCTCTCTTGCGACATGGTTATTGTTGTAATGGTGAAGCCATCTGAGCCCTGTCCGCCTCTCCATCTACCTGGGGATTCCAGCTAAGACTCTAAACCCGCCGGTCTTCCATTCATGTTGCGTTACCAGTGAGGTTGCACTGTCCACCGTAACTGGACTACATCGGACTGGGTTGTTGCCAGGTGGGATAACTGCTCCTCGCTTTCTCGGCCTGGTGCAACTTGCCATTACGCTTGCTGCCTTATGTCTCCACTCCTCGGACACATGACTTTGTACAATCCTCAGGACCAGTTTCACTACAGATACAAACTAGTATAATATTACATGCAACATATAATGATAATTCAATATATATGACTTAGCAAACTTTACATATGGAGTGACCCTAGAGATAAAAAATTGAATTAGAATGGCTTCTAGTATAATCCTAAGTATGCTGGACTCACAAAACGGAGAAAGTTCCTTCTTTATAGGACCTAAGTAGTCATTATCTTTATTTCCCTCTGCTTACCCCTTATTAATAATTGTCTCTACTCAGGTAATTATGGATAAAGAATCGGATTCACAAAATTGTGCCTCTGATGGCACATTCAATGGCATTCAATGTCTTGTACATCATGAAATTACTTTTCGTCGCGAATGTTGCAAGATTATTCGTAGATGTTAAAAGAGTACTATTAGTCACTGTCTTCTGCTAATGCCACTTGTACCACTATTAATTATCTGCACGCAAAATGTATTCCGCTAGATAAGTAGACTGTTCCAGCGAACGAAACGGTAAAACTGTTAAATGTTTAACTTTTTATTGTATGAAAACTGAGGTGTTATCCTTGGACCCCCAAATCCTTATATATCTAGCCATCATTGTTTATCTTTCCTTCACAAGATATCCTCTTCACCAGAGCTTCATACGCTGCCATGTTTAGCTGTCGACAAAACTCTCGGAACACGAAAAACAATATCTCAGCACATATTATGCACACGTAAATTTACTATGTCTTAAGAAAAACTGCAGGTGAAATACATTACCATGTAATCTACACTCTTGGAAATGGAAAAAAGAACACATTGACACCGGTGTGTCAGACCCACCATACTTGTTCCGGACACTGCGAGAGGGCTGTAAAAGCAATGATCACACGCACGGCACAGCGGACACACCAGGAACCGCGGTGTTGGCCGTCGAATGGCGCTAGCTGCGCAGCATTTGTGCACCGCCGCCGTCAGTGTCAGCCAGTTTGCCGTGGCATACGGAGCTCCATCGCAGTCTTTAACACTGGTAGCATGCCGCGACAGCGTGGACGTGAACCGTATGTGCAGTTGATGGACTTTGAGCGAGGGCGTATAGTGGGCATGCGGGAGGCCGGGTGGACGTACCGCCGAACTGCTCGACACGTGGGGCGTGATGTCTCCACAGTACATCGATGTTGTCGCCAGTGGTCGGCGGAAGGTGCACGTGCCCGTCGACCTGGGACCGGACCGCAGCGACGCACGGATGCACGCCAAGACCGTAGGATCCTACGCAGTGCCGTAGGGGACCGCACCGCCACTTCCCAGCAAATTAGGGACACTGTTGCTCCTGGGGTATCGGCGAGGACCATTCGCAACCGTCTCGATGAAGCTGGGCTACGGTCCCGCACACCGTTAGGCCGTCTTCCGCTCACGCCCCAACATCGTGCAGCCCGCCTCCAGTGCTGTCGCGACAGGCGTGAATGGAGGGACGAATGGACACGTGTCGTCTTCAGCGATGAGAGTCGCTTCTGCCTTGGTGCCAGTGATGGTCGTATGCGTGTTTGGCGCTGTGCAGGTGAGCGCCACAATCAGGACTGCATACGACCGAGGCACACAGGGGCATCACCCGGCATCATGGTGTGGGGAACGATCTCCTACACTGGCCGTACACCTCTGGTGATCGTCGAGGGGACACTGAATAGTGCACGGTACATCCAAACCGTCATCGAACCCATCGTTCTACCATTCCTAGACCGGCAAGGGAACTTGCTGTTCCAACAGGACAATGCATGTCCGCATGTATCCCGTGCCACCCAACGTGCTCTAGAAGGTGTAAGTCAACTACCCTGGCCAGCAAGATCTCCGGATCTGTCCCCCATTGAGCATGTTTGGGACTGGATGAAGCGTCGTCTCACGCGGTCTGCACGTCCAGCACGAACGCACGAACGCTGGTCCGACTGAGGCGCCAGGTGGAAATGGCATGGCAAGCCGTTCCACAGGACTACATCCAGCATCTCTACGATCGTCTCCATGGGAGAATAGCAGCCTGCATTGCTCCGAAAAGTGGATATACACTGTACTAGCGCCAACATTGTGCATGCTCTGCTGCCTGTGTCTATGTGCGTGTGGTTCTGTCAGTGTGATCATGTGATGTATCTGACCCCAGGAATATGTCAATAAAGTTTCCCCTTCCTGGGACAATGAATTCACGGTGTTCTTATTTCAATTTCCAGGAGTGTAAATGCAGCATGTAACTGTACATTTGTAATTATTACCTTAAAATAAAAATCCAGCATGCTCTAAAATCTGTGTGTGTCGTACCTCTGTTTAATTATCCACTTTTGTTATTTGTCCTGCTTCCTCTCTCATCTGTATGCTACTAAAAGAACAAAAACAACTTTAGAAAGCAGTACACGCTATTTCTAATCGCATGCTGCTGCTGAAGGTCGGACTGTTGTACACTAGTGAACCTCTGAATATACAACAGCACAACGTCTGTTCCTGTAGTTCTAGCTCATCCTCGTCATCTCTTATAGGACACACAACCTTGCTTGCCTCTTCAAACTCGTGCGAATTGTGCTACTATACACTCAGAAAAAAACATACTGTTCTCACTGAACAATTATTTCTTTCCACCGTTCTCTGACGTTGATCAGGTATACTCTCACAAACGTCCATGGAAATTAACGCCGATAACATCTCTGGTGAAGACTTAAATACACATTCGGAAAACAATCGTCTCCAACGTTTGTTTGGCATGGCAGACGTAAAAGAGCAAATAATCTAACACTATCTATAGATGACGGAACAATCATAACAGACTTGAAAATACAAAGCGACTTTTAAAGATACATATCCGTTTCTTTCCCCACGCAACTGGCTACTGACATGGGGTACAAATTCGGTTCCTAGTGCATCTCACATTGCTGTGTTCGACGGTCCTACCCTTTAATAACCACAATGCATTTTAATACATGACAGACATCGGTGCGTCTCAAACATGCCCACTTTCTTCTTACTCCAACGCAACTCTACATAACGCTTTCCTTTCCTTCATGTACTAGTGTGGCTCTATTTACTGTTCGAGTGCGTACCTAATGGAACAGTAACGTCCTCAGTTGCGTCTCTAAGACTCACTGCTTCATCTGTTTTCCTATGTTTCATTTTGTTTATTCTACATTAATGCTCATAAATTAAGGATAATGCTGATACATGGTGAAAAAACGCTCTGGTAGGCGGTTTGCGGGTTTAAATCACCTTGGGGCATGACCATGCAGTGCTTTTGACCTGCAATTGTCGCACAGTGGCGCTGGCAGCAGTCCACATACGCAGAAGTGCGTTGGTGCATGTCAGAGTACGGTGCAGCGAGCAAGTGTACAGACATTTTCAGACGTGCTAATGGTGCCTGTGTGTTCAAAATGGTTCAAAGAACACATGTTGATGACGTTATGAGGGGTAGAATACTAGGGCGAGTGGAGGCTGGTCAGACACAGCAGGTCTTAGCACGGACCCTTCGTGTGGCAGAAAGTGTGATGTCAGGGTTATGGCAACAATTCCAGCAGACAGGAAACGTGTCCAGGGGCTACAGTACGGGACGTCCACAGTATACAACACCACAAGAAGACCCATGTATCACCATCAGTGCCTGCAGACGGCCACGGAATACTGCAGATAGCCTTGCTTGGGACCTTACCGCAGCCACTGGAACAGCTGTCTCCGGACACACAGACATGGTTTATTCGTCCGGAGACCTGCAAGGTACATTCCACTGATCTCTGGTCACAAGAGAGCCCGTAAAGCCTGGTGTCAAGAGCACAGTACATTGTAATGGGAACAGTGGTCCCAGGTTATGTTCACGGACGAGTCCAGGTATAGTTTGCACAGTGATTCTCACCGTATTTTCACCTCGCGTGAACCAGGAACGAGATACCAACCCCTTAATGTCCTTGAAAGGGACCTGTATGGAGGTCGTGGTTTGATGGTGTGGGGTGGGATTATGATTGGTGCACGTACACCCCTGCATGTCTTTGACAGAGGAACTGTAACAGCTCAGGAGTATCGTGACGTCATTTTGCACCAGTATGTCCACCTTCTTAGGGGTGCAGTGAATCCCACCTTCCTCCTAATTGATGATAACGCACGGCCCCACCGAGCTGCCATCGTGGAGGAGCACCTTGAAACAGAAGATATCAGGCAAATGGAGTGGCCTGCCTGTCCTTTAGTCCTAAACCCCCTCGAGCCCGTCTGGGATGCTCTCGGTCGACGTATCGCTTCACGTCTTCAAACCTCTAGGACACTTAAGGACATCCGACAGGCACTGGTGCAAGAATGGGAGGCTATACCCCAGCAGCTGCTCGACCACCTGATCCAGAGTATGCCAATCGGTTGTGGAGCATGTGTACGTGTGCATGGTGCTCATATCCCATATTGATATCGGGGTACATACGCAGGAAACAGTGGCGTTTTGTAGCACATGTGTTTCGGGACGGTTATCTCATCTTATCAGCAATAGCGAGGACTTATAGATCTGTGTGATGTGTGTTCCCTATGTGCGCCAGTTTTTTGTAGTGAGACGTTGTGTGGCACCGCATTCTGCAATTATCCTTAATTTATGAGCATGAGTGTACAAAGAACTTGATGTGACTGGTACGTTGCACACCAACTGATTCTCTGGATCTATGATTTCTAACTCTAAAGCGTTTGAATGTATTATTCGTCTAATTTTCAGCTGAGAAGAACTTGTGGCACAGCTTCTTCGGATTGAAAGTCGGAAGGATTTAACAAGGATTTTTCTTCTCAACTGGTACGCTCTCACTCTCACCGTCTTGTCAGCTCTTTCCTTTCTCTTCCTCCCTGCTACACATATCCTGTTCACTGCCTGATAACCAGTTCATGAGGTTGCGCTCTTGTCCTTGGTGCGTAGTAAGCCATTTCCCTCAGTTTCCCTAGTTGTGTGCCATTCTTCAGAACAGTTAAAGGTGGAAGCGGTGTCTAATTTGCAGCATCTCGTTTATTATGTCTTGGAACTCTATCAACAACATGTCCTATGAGGGGTGTTGTTTATAATAATATTTTTTGACATAAACTACCCAGATCCTTCGTGATGAGTCCCACGGGGTTCGAAATCAAGTGGTACGCTGAGTTGTATGTAGGCTGCATCCTGTATCTTCTGTGACAATTTTGTCGACACAACCTAATTGCACGAGGAAATCTTTTCTCAGTGATTTAAATACCGTCAACGATGTAGCTCCGCGCAATGGCGCGAGGGTCCTCAACTTTGACACGAGCTCTACTACCACTAACATGTAACGAAAGCCTTGGCTTGTTAGTGGGCGAGGGCCTATTAACTCAGTGACTGCAAGCTGTTCCTGTTTGGCAGGCATTATCGGTTACACAGAAGCCTGCAATGCTTGAGTAAAAGGTTTCACCTTTAGCCGCACCTTGCAAATGGAAAGGACCTTCCTTATTCTGTGCTCCATGTTGTTTAAATGACAAAGTTTTCAGCTTTAAGAAACATTTCTTCAGGCCAAGTGCAAATAGCTCAAGTGGCTGTACCACATAACCTTGTTTACTAATTATTCTGATATACAGAGGGCCCACAGCGAGTAGGTAACACTTATAGGATTTATTTTCTCAATAAGTAAAACTGCCTAATTGTGGCTCCACCTCCATCTCTACACTAAACTGCTTGAGTGCTGGAGCCTTCTCCTGTCCCTTTTCAGTCTTCCAAAGCGAAACAGTAATCTAATTTTCGAAAGCCACACTTCTCAACTGAAATAAACTTGAGCAATTATCCTTTATCTCTTCAGTTGCTTCTTCTTTTAACCCCACGGGTGAACGAGGTAGTGAATCTGCTATCACATTCGTTTTGCTTGGTATGTAAGTGACTGAGAAGCCAAATTCTTGAAAGAATAGGATCCACCTAGTCAATCTGTCAAGAGTTAATTTGGCCATACGTAGTTACGCCAGCGCTCCATGATCTGCGTATAAACTCTAGCCTTATGTCTGAATAGGAAGTTCCGAAACTTCTTAGAGCCCCATACTTTAAGTTCTTGCGCTGAATAACGGAATAATTCCTCTAGCTTTTCAACAGCACGCGGCTACCAAATACTATGGCCTTCTTTACATATTCTCCATTCTCTTGAAAGATCGTAACTCTGATGTCAGTTCCGGCAGTGTCAGAGGCCATACAAAACTCTACAGGCAAGTTAGGATGCGATAGTATCAGAGCCGACACCAGCGTAATTTTTAATGCCTGAAATTCGCCCTCAGGCCTTTTCTTGCCTGTTAATGAACATAATCTCGGTAGTCCTAGAGTAATCATCCTGAGGAATTTTTTGTAGAAATTCATGCTGCCTCGAAATTCCATCAAACTCTTTCTGGTTCATGGTGTCAGGAATTGAGGATTCAGTCACATTCTCTCTGCTGTTAGCCGCATTGAGTGGCCCCGTGGTTCGAGGCGCCATGCAAGGATTTCGCGGCCCCTCCCGTCGGAGGTTCGAATCCTCCCTCGGGCATGGGTGCATGTGTTGTTCTTAGCATAAGTTAGGTTAAGTTAGTTTAAGTGTGTGTAAGTATAGGGACCGATGACCTCAGCAGCTACGAAGCGAGTTACGAAACGGGTTTACACTTTCATTGTATGTAGGAACAAATTCTTCTTTACATCGCTTCCAGGAATCGCTCTGAGGTTTCGAAACTTGATACCAGCGTAATATTTGCCAGTTATCATTTCATATTTAATTGTGGTTCTTCTTTACTACTGCATCTAGGAATCCCTGAGGGCTTTAGAAATCTGATCCAGCGTAATCTTCGCCACTTATAGTTTCATGTGAGGTTATCGCTTGTGTCTCCCACGACCAGTGATTGGTGACGAATGTGTATCTAAACTCCTTCTACGATTTACACATAGTTACTACGCCTCTCATGTTTTCTTCGTTCTTTCAAGGTGTCCGCACGCAAACTCTCGTTTGTACACCAATGGCCAAGATGGAGGCATCGGTAAATCGAAATGAAAAATTTAACTTTTGAGGTGAAGCGTATTCCCCTCATTTTGAAACTTCCGAACGTGCATCAGATTCTTGTAATGAAATCCCACCTCTCCACTTATGCTCCTCTTGATCGTCGTTTGTATTCTTCTTACCTCTCCCTGTCTAGGTTCGCCATGAGAGTTCTCACTATTGCTAAGTGCATAGCTGCAATAACTTACACCACGAGCATGACTGCTTATTAACGGCATACGACTGTATGTTTTATTCGAATCTAATTACTCAGCTAATGCGGATCTGACCTAGCGGTGCATCTCACTGTGATTTTTATCTGCCTCTTCAATACTCTTCTACTGCTGTATGTTGACACTTTCTTGCTGGCGCCAGAATGCAAGAAGTGTCTGTACTTCTTTGGTTTATGCAATTGGTACCAAGCTCAATGGGTCAAATCCTCTACTAGATTTCCGAATTTGACATTCTATTTTCTCATGATACAGATTTGGTAATCAATTTGTTGCTCCTTCTGTCCTTCTGTTGATATGCTCCTCTGTCTCCTCAACCCATTTCCCTAATTTTTCTTGACGCCTCACTACGTGTTCAGTCTCCTACAAATTTTTGTAATCGCCTCCGGACTATTTATATCTGATTTATTACAATTTCTTTCGCTTCATTGGCTACCCTCTTGGCTTCTTGCGCTTCGTTCTTCGCTTCCTGAGAAATCTTCTCACCAGTTTCCGAATTTCCTTCGTCTCTGTATCTATTTCCTGAGTTTCGTTTCATATATATTCCGCCATGTCCGTTCCTTCCTTCAGCATTGCTTTCAAAATGTCACAAAGGCTAAAATTCTCGTCTCCGGTTTCAATACATCTGTCTGGTGAAGATGTGCATGAACACGCTGGAGTAATATTTCTCACTGGCTTGCTCGAACTCCAGCTGTCTTCTTCTTCGCAGTTGCGAATAATCACCACCATTTGTATATGTTATGGCGTGACCTGGCCTCCGAATTCATGGGTCCTGCAGTTCCCTGTATTGTCCTCATTCTCAATCGCTATTTAATCCTTTACACTACCTTCGTTATCGTTACCGATCGGGCTTGACTGTCACATGCCGGCCGCGGTGGTCTAGCGGTCCTAGGCGCTCAGTCCGGAACCGCGCGGCTGCTACGGTCGCAGGTTCGAATCCTGCCTCGGACATGGATGTGTGTGATGTCCTTAGGTTAGTAAGGTTTAAGTAGTTCTAAGTTCTAGGGGACTGATTACCACAGATGTTAAGTCCCATAGTGGTCAGAGCCATTTTTGACTGTTCCATGGGATAAATTATCTGTTCCTCTCCTGACTCACAAACACCCGTGATTTTACCTTGTTCCATTACGCTACTTGTTTTATTTTTATCACTGAATTCAAGTGTTTTACTTCGTGACCACATTCATAATTGAATACTTACTAAAATGTGAAACTCAGAAACAGAATCTCTTTACGACTAATAACTATTCTCACCACGACCTGCGACAAATTCCCTCAAAGTAGTACACTCTACGAAGGAGTTATCCGAATGGGTCGGAAATCAGTGATGTGATGCACATTTAAAGACAAGTAAATGGTTACAATTTCTGAATAACTGTATGATTTATTCAAGAGAATGAGCTTTATAAATGCGATCTGGAATATTGGTGACGAGAGTTAAATTGTCTTCAGTGATGAGTCCCGCCTCGATTGAACCCCGATGACAGGCCTAGAAAAGCCCTGGACAACGGAGGGATACCAAACTAACAGTCGCCCACATTACGGCCCCTACAACCAGGAGTGATGGTGGAGGTGCAATTTCTTTTGGTTATAGGACTCCTGTGGTTGTCATCTGAGACACCGTTGCAGCGCAGCAGTAAGTCGAAAGTATTCCACGCCGCATTTTGTTTCCCGTCACGGCAACCCGTCTTGGGCTTACATTTAAGCAATATAATGTCCGCCTGCACACGACGACAGCATATACTGCTTGTCTACGTGCATGCCAAAACCTACTTTGGCCACCAAGGTCGCCGGATCTTTCCCCAATTGAGGATGTTTGGAGTATTATATGCAGTGCCCTACAACCAGTCTGGAACCGAGCGACCGCTACGGTCGCAGATTCGAATAGTGCCTCAGGCACGGATGTGTGTGATGTCCTTAGGTTAGTTAGGTTTCATTAGTTCTAAGTTCTAGGCGACTGATGACTTCAGATGTTAAGTCCCATACTGCTCAGAGCCATTTGAACCATTTTGAACCTCCAGCCAGCTCGGGATTTTGACGACCTAATGCACCAGTTGTATAGAATTTTGGCAGGATATTCCTTAGGAGGGCATCCAACAACTCTTAATCTGCACCAAGCCGAATAATTGTTTGCGCAAGGGTCAATCATGAACCAACGCGTTATTGTCTTGCACTACTTGTAAAAGCCCTGTCTCCCGAATTAATCATCAATTTTTTCTGAAACTGTAATCATTTCATTGTCTGTACAAGTATATAATATCTACCGATTTCTATCCTATTCAGATACTTCCTTCGAGGAGCATTTAATTCTTCCGTCTTATAGTATGCAGTATATAATTCATACAAAATTTTACATTTCTGACATCCAACGCCGTTAAACATACGTTGAAAAATCCACATTACGATCAAAACGAAACTGGAATTAAAATTACACGTATTACTTATTTCCACCAGAAGAATGCTACAAACTATCGTTGTTCTTTGTATTTTCACTTTGGCCAAGTCACTTACAGTGAATGCGAAATCAATTTATGCACACTCTGATATTAATGTTACTGACTGCCCTATACAAGGATTTGCCAGTTGCCAGCCGTGGTGCCCGAGCGGTTCTAAACGCTACAGTCTGGAGCCGTGCGACCGCTACGGTCGCAGGTTCGAATCCTGCCTCGGGCATGGATGTTTGTGATGTTCTTAGGTTAGTTAGGTTTAAGTAGTTCTAAGTTCTAGGGTACTGATGACCTCAGATGTTAAGTCACATAGTGCTCAGAGCCATTTTTGATTTGCCAATTAATGCAAAACCCCATGTGAGTTTAAAATGTTTACCTGGACCAAATCGTTCAAATGGCCCGAAGTATTATGGGACTTAACATCTGAGGCCATCAGTCCCCTAGGCTTCGAACTACTTAAACGTAAATAACCTAATTCCATCACACACATCCCTAACCAAGGCAGGATTCGAACCGGCGACCGAAGCAGCAGCGCGGTTCCGGACTGAAGCGCCTAGAACCACTCGGCCACAGCGGCCGGCTAGCTGGCCCAGGAAGTTGATGAAGAACTGGAGATGTCCTTATGACACAAGGTGAAATTCTTTTTTACAACACAACGACCAGTATGAAAAATTTATGGCCCTAGCTGTGGATTATAAGATGGAAATTTTTGCATATTATTAAATTTGATATTAATGGCAGAGGTTAGCAGAAACAAGTTTTAAATGAGCACATTAATTTAATCAATTTTAAACGCGCATTAAATGCATATGACTGTGGAAGAACATCAACTAATGTTACAAAATGTGCCCTAGGTGAATTATTGCAAGTAAACCTACTGGTTTTCAGCGTTACCTGAAGGTAATGAGAACGTGCCATTTATACGATCTAAAATTACTCTCGCGCTTTTATTGCAATAAATACAGTGATTGTTGGCCTGATTGTTAGTCTGAGAAATGCATGCATCTACTAAGGCAATGCTCGACTTGAGACAGAAAACAGCAAATTATCTGAATAAATATGGACATAGGGTTATCCTATGAATCCGGTTCTACTAATAATACTCACCATAAACATTCTGCATTAAACGTGGGGAAAGATTCCAGTGTGCCTGTGTGTCTGCAGTACAGAGGGTCATGCGTTTGCTAACATGAACTCTCGACCCCCATGAGCTGCTAATATGTCCACCAGATCCACACTCCCCATCTCCGGACGAACTCTTTGATCAGTCCCCTGCTCTGTCCCACAACCTATCCCAGCATATTCTCACTGTCATGTAACCTGTTGTTATCTTCCTGCTGAAGAGGAGATGCCCACCAATCACAGAATAGGAAAACTCAGCTGGCCAATGGCGTGGTTCCTTCTTACACAAAAATCCCACCAAAAAGGAGCATCCTGTCAAAAGTGCAATGAATTTCTGATTCACCCTACTTTCTCGATAAAGCTACTGCTCCTGCTCCAACTGTGTGACGTTACAAATGTTTTTACCAATTATGTATTTTTGCACCCAACAACAAGCCCTACATCAGAGGTCTTTTGAACTTATAAAAACTTCACCCAAGGCTAGGCTCTTATTTTTTTGCAGACCGTGTTTCTTTAGGAAAGCGTAAGATTGTTATCTGCTGAAGGTGGTCTTCAGAACACGAGAAAGCCCTGGACTCCCGCTGGTAAAATACTTTATCTGGCCTCTACTCATATGCACGACTAGGGACGGCTCATAAACACACAATAGCTCTGACCCCATGGGGCTCGTCCGTTGTTGCAACTTTCTGTAGACGACTCGTGAGGCTGCCTGCCTGTGTGGAAGACAGAACCCGAGCGTTTTGTTAAGTCAGACACTGCTGTGCCCCACGGAGATCCAGCGTTTTATCCTGTACTCTCAAAAGCAAAAAGAAATGAAGATGTCCTGCACTGCGATAAATATACTCAAGATTTGAATTTAGTTAGACTTCAGCACATTCTGTCACTCCAGTCCATTTTAGCTGGACGTCAGTACATTCCGTCACTCCATTCTATTTCGCTTTTATGAATATTATTATCACTTTTCAAAGCCTTCTGGAAATATAAAAATATGGAATCCGTTTAACATCTCCTGTTGACAGCACTCATTACTTTGTGAGAGTTAAGAGCCAGTTGGGTTTCACAAGAACGATATTTTGAGAATCTATGTTGGCTGTTTGTCAATAAATAGTTTTTGTTGAGGTAATTCCTAAGTTTGAATACAATATATGATCTAGAGCCCAACTGCAAATCGACGTTAGTGATATTTGTATATAATTCAACGTGTTACTAGTATTTCCATTCACGGTTATTGGTGTGACAAGTCTCTGTGTACGGATCGTTCGATGAGTGAGGGACTGTATGTAATTCCTAAGTATGGAGCTATTGTTTCAGCAAACACTAAAAGCCCCCTGCCGGTTAGTATAAGAATGATTTAAAATATTTGCCTAGTTATTGTGCAGTGTTTGCCTCTCAAATAGATAAATGTGTCCTGAAATTACTGCAGCCAGTCACCTTTTCTTTGGTTCTTAAGTTTTTATTATCCCATTACCGGTACGTAATGCAGCAAAATCTGTCTCATAACGTGAATGATTCACACCACACTTCGTACTTACACGTTTAGTTTATACATCTTGCCACAGCTACACGACCCCCATACTGCTGCAGACAACCAATAAACATATACCATCTGAAGATGAGTCGCTAGCCAATTCGAAACCAATAATGGGAAAGCAAAAATTCAAGAACGAAAGAAAAGGTGACTGGTTGGAGTAATTTCAAGTAACTTTTATTCATCACTGTCGCAATGATCCTTACCCATGATGGATGAAAGTGTAAGACAGATAAATAATTACTGGATTCAACACAGGTACAACAAACGTTAAATAACATACCCAACCACAGTGGTTCATAGTTCGACTGATAAAAGTTTATTGTCTTTAGAATTGACACACTAAGTAGTAGGCTGGCGAAATTAACTATGCCCCTATACAGAGGTGATCGAACACACAATATAAAAAAAGAAATAAAATAGCTGGGAAGGCAGACAGTGTTCACAGTTAAAATCAACAGAATCTAAATTCCTCATTACCACATATGTAACGGGTGTGTAACTGAAACATGCACTAATGTAAGCGTCTATTAGTACCAAAAAATACTGGAAGTTCCTCACTGGTGAACTGAGTTAGAGTCCAGTCTCAGTGGACAACCAACTTCACGTGCAAAATTATACGTTCTTCTGAACTACTGACAGAAGTGAATCAGAATCCTTACTACCGCAGAAAAACTCTTACGTCCTTACAAACTCGTGCAAAATATGTTCCTGAGTATCATGACCCACTACACGAAAATGTTTGTACAACCAAAAATGTGCGTGGCGGAATCGCCAGTCAGAAAATTACACATTTTGTCTCTTCAGACTTATAGCAAACTGTGTCCTACTTCAAGACGGACACTACCCTTTCAAGGCCTCAAACCTCTCATCCGCAGAAACATGCAGCATCCATGTCGCTTACTGACATTTACTTTAATTAACCTGATTCCCAACGTTTTTTACGTAAATAATATCGAAAATCTGATTGTGTCAGTAGGTGCGTGATAAAATTCTATACAAGACTGAACCTGGCACTTAATTTTATGTGCAGTAGTTCCCCCAAAATTTAAGCGAATGCAAAGATTAGTTACAGTGCCAAAAATCAGCTCATAATCTCTTCGTCGTCAGTTACTAGAATAAATACGGATTTGTTTCCTCCTCTTTCCATTGAAGTAATCATAATAATTAGAGGAATAATAGTTTTTGAGTTAAAGGGGAAACTGTAAAAATTTATATACAATGAATTAAAAAACAAAATAAAGACAGAATATCTTACGAATTAAATGTTGTATGCGTTATGAAATAACGTTCACCAATGCATACTACCTTGCTGATTGTGTATGTGTCATGTATTAAATTTTATGTGGACTTTCCATCAAAGTTAGATTAAAAAATGTCTCACAGCTCAGTTAATTACGGCGTGATCAATGTGAGTAGTTCAGTTAATGCACACTACCGAGAGCTGGAATATAAGTGTTTGATCTCTTTTGTACTGTAATTATTGTAAGAGGTATTACAGATTTAATGAATATCAATTATAAAATCTCCTCAGTGGTGTATCGTCTCACACACGTTAATTACAAATCACATCTGCGTAGTTGTAGAATCGTGTTGTTCCTCTGTATAATGTGAAATATCATCCTTCTCTTTGTCTACCGTGGATTGCACTGAAGGTGCACAAACGCGAACAACATAATTAAGCCTTTATTCCCACTAGTCGTGGAACTGACGTCTCTTCCGCTAGTTTGATTGTGACAGAAGCAGTAGTGTGTGGCAGCTCACACTGAACTGAGCAGCACAGAGAGCTGCGGTAGGCCAGCACATCCTCCTAGGCCAGGCTGAGGCACGTTTGTCCAGAGTCCGCGTCTCGGAGCGCACGCAAACGGAAGGCCGCTCCCGTCCAAAGTCAGGTGTGTGTGGCTGCCGACAATCAACCGCACGGCGCAGAGCGCTGCCGCTCCCTGGCCCGCCCCGACACACGTTTGCCCGGAGTCCGCGTCGCAGTGCACGCGCAAACTGAACCAAATCAAGTCACCCTCATGCAAATATGGTCTCTTGTGTCACATTACCTCCACCTACCTTGTACTTCAGGCAATGACCAAAATAACGGAAGCAGCACCAAGAATTAAACTGACTTATCAAAGAAATCCAGATAGTAATCAGTGTACATAAACACAACAGTGTAAAATTTTGTGCAAGGGAAAGGCAATATTTTCTGTGTATATTTGACTTTCTAAGATAAACATGTATACATCTGTGAGTAAAAGGTGAAAGAATTTAAATCCAGATTGAACTACATGTTTAAATATCAAAGACGTAACAAATAAATCACTCTTGTGTGCAGATCTTCATGGGTGAAAATGACATTTTCTATGCAAATAAAACATTCAAATCTCACGACACTATATTTGGTGTAACAAATCAGTGCCTCTCCTACAAACGAACTCATTAAACAAAATAAAGGATATATTAAAAAATACATTCTGTGGTATTATTTACCCATTTCTTTCCGTCTGGTGTAGTTTTTTGTGGAACTGCACAATTAGCACTCATTCGACGGTTTAAATAACGTTCGAAGCACAATTCTTTTCGCCGGCCGGTGTGGCCGAGCGTTTCTAGGCGCTACAGTCTGGAATCGCGCGATCGCTACGGTCGCAGGTTCGAATCCTGTTTCGGGCATGGATGTGTGTGATGTCCATAGGTTAGGTTAGGTTTAAGTAGTTCTAAGCTCTAGGGGACTGATGACCTCAGAAGTTAAGTCCCATAGTGCTCAGAGCCATTTGAGCCATTTTCAACAATTCTTTTCACTTCACACTCACTCAAGCTAGCACTTCAAGTGAAGAACTGCTCACTGTGTTAGCTATTGCTTCTAGCCATCCTAGGATATCAGCAGACCCAGTGCAGTTGGCATTGCTGCGTTGTCCTTACACCTCATCAGCCAGAACTTTCCAAACAAAGAAACATACACAAACCGTGAGCTATTTGATCCTCTAATCTAAAGACATAGGTAATGCTACGGAAAATCACCATTGTCAGACCAAAACCACATGACAGAAAATTCATCACAACAGAGACAAACATATGCACAGCCACAATGGCAAGAATAAGAAATGCAATTGCACTTTTTTTTCTCCTCATGCTGTTATCTCTGTCTTCATTTAAAAAGGACACCTACCGCAACAGTGCATACATTACAGATCGGAATCTCACCCTAAGTTGTCTCACAAGAGATGTCTATGGGTTCGAACAGGAATTTGTATTTAAACATTTGTACACAACGAATCGTACGCTGCTAACCACGCTTGCGATAGCATGTGATTGTGTTGCTCTTGGTTTGTACACAAGAGCGTTTAGTATTTGAGGAGGGGGAAGGCAAGAGGGGGGGGGGGGGGGGGGGAAGGTAGGATGGTTAACACGTCAGTCAATCAGTTACCTCACCAAGTATTTGACGTGTTTAGTATACGTGCGTCAGTACTGTTATATCCGTACAGCAAAAATGAAAGAATCCGTTAAATGCCTCTAACATTTTAAATACTGTGCAATCCAAGTTAAAGGCTGACAATTATTTAATTGTATTAAATAAAATTGCCATAACTTTTGAACAGTTTGCGTTAGGACGTTCAAACTGCATGGTTGACCGCGTTGCATGATGGGAAATAGGATGTGCATGCACGGTTTGGTTTAGCGACGAAGCCTCCATTCATTAGGATGGGTTCGTCGATAAGCAAAACTGGAGCATCTGGAGGACTGAGAATCCGTATTTTGCGATCGGTAAGTCTCTTCACCTTCAACGGGTGACTGTGTGATGTGCACTGTCCGGACACGGAATAGATGGTGCCATATTCCTCGATGGCATTGTGACCATCGAACGGTACATGAAAGTTTTGCCTGATGATTTCCTCCCCATTATCCAAAGTGACCATGATTTCGGAAGATGTGGTTCATGCAAGACAGAGTTCGACCCCATCAAAACAGGAGAGTGTTTCATGTCTTGGAGGAGCACTTTGGCGACCGCATTCTGGCTCTGGGGTACCCAGTGGCCACTGGCATGGGCCTCGATTGGCCGCCATATTCTCCGGATCTGAACTCATGCAACTTCTTTTTATGGGGCCATATTACAGATAAGGTGCATAGCAATAACCCCAAAACCACTTCTGAGCTCAAAACAACCATGCAGGGAATCGTCGAGAGCATGTTCCGACACTTCAGTGGGTCACGCAGAATTTAGCCATTCGTCTGCGCCACAGCATTGCCGATGATGGCAGACATATCGACCCTGTCATAATCTTAATCCGAATGTCTGCATTCACGTTTACATGTTGAACAAAATGTGTGTACGCCTAGTTTGTAACCAACTTGCGTGTTTCTTCATATAGTTCAATAATTGTCACCCTATAAGAAGGCGTTATGCAACGGAAGACAAGTCCAGGGCACGATTATGATACTGTCTCTAGGCTTTTGGTGGATCTAATTGTTCAGTAACATGAATATTAATTTGAATGCTCAACTGAAGTTACATTTGATACACAATGGATGAAAAAACGAATTTATAGACGACAACGCGATTAATAGTGCTCAAGATGGTAGTATTAGTGGCAGTCACGGAAACAGTACTCTCAAAGAGAAGCTAACAGATTGGGCATTATGAACCAACCACAGAAAAGAAATTCAGTAGTGTTACTGTTTTTAACCCTCCGTTGATCGCACAGATATCACTCGTCATCCATATGAATTTCCCGCTGTATTTTGTCTATGTAGGCTGGACTGAGTTCGCACCATTTTCAGTACCTTTCCGATAACTGTCCATCCGTTATTTTCAGCCATCATTGGCTTTCAGATACGCAGTTTGCATTGTTTATGAAGCATTATTGTAGCGTGGAGGGCACTGGTCATCCACAGTAGTGTTTGTTACTTTATTGGTTTCCTAGATTCAGTCCAACTTTCGTGTGTATAATTTTAGTAGTATCATAACTAATTAAAATTAATTTGCTCATTACGTACAATAGCTACCTTCGAAATGTACATATTCACTATACTTTTAGTTCGAGGAATAAGAATCAAAGGAAAAATATCTAGGACACAATTTAGCAGATATCCTGGATGAAAATCACTGTTAAATGATATTACTGACTCATAAAAAGAGGATTGTGTAAATGAAAGCTGTCATGATTGAGGAACAGAGCAGGAAGTGTCAGAAAGTGATGAATTTGAATCACAGAAGGAAATAATTCAAAAGAACGTATTTCTTTTATGAAAAGATGGAATAGCTATATGGATGACAAGTAGGTGTCATACCAGTCTTAGAAAAGAGCTTGTAATTTTATTACACGGTTAGCTGTCCCGAATAATGAAGTTAAATAACAAAGACAGAAATAGATATTACGAAGTTATTCTTGAATTAAAATACAACAGCCATTATTACAACATATACTAATATTTACTTCGATGGATTTCGTGGTATTTTCTAGCGAAAGAGATGCCAAAATTCTAATGTTACAGAGATCAGAGCGTTACTGGTTTGCTGTATCTGGTTATTGGTTTGCTTTATCTGCCTGGACCTGTGAGGCATTCTAGAAAGAGTTTATTAGACTTGTGGGATAACCCAAAGGAAACCAGAATTGAATAATTCTACTTGCACTCATTCAGAATGCACTTGAGATGTCTCAGGTTTGATGTTATCCTTTATAGAGGTGTGCACTCAGAGAATGACAAGTTGGCTGCTATCTAGAGATAATCGAGCTGTTTACGAACAATTGTCGAAAATATATATCACTTAATGTACATCTTATTGTGTGTGTGTACTAAGTAAATTACATTTAGATTTAAATAAAAAATTTCTAAAGTTACTCATACACACCGCTCAAAGTGTCCAAATATACCTTTTATGTTGTGGATGACAACTGTAATCGCCGCGGGTAACTATGTAAGGAAATATTGCGTGAGATAACGGAGGGCCAACAAAATTTTCGGAAGAACGTCTTGAACGTATTTATGATGATTATCGTACACCTCCACGTAAAGTTGCTACCAACAGCTCGTTATTGAAGAGACATCCATCTGTGAAAAGCACATCGAACATTAAAGTAATATTTGATTATGTGGAGAAAAAAGACGTAATGAACATCCATTTTGAGGAAACAAGGCTATCGGAGAACTAGAAACAAAATCACGCAAACTATCCCAGTTCGGCAAAGAATGAACGAAAATGTGTCCATTACTGGCATCTCAATTTTGGGCACTGCAAAAACAAGAGATAGTGGGCACTCAAAATTAAAATTTCTACAATTTTCGTATTAAGTCCCAAGAAAGAATAGAGAATGTGCCGTAGACACATCATTACATTCATGACAGCAAGAGAAGTAGCAGAAGACCAACATATTCGCCAGTCTGGGGCCCGTATTGTCGAAGAAATAAACAAGAAACTGCCAGTTTCCAGATATAGCGGTACTGCATTTGGAACACTGATAAAAAGGGATTTAATTACGAACTAACTGTTGGAGCGACACTATCAAAAAAGTTGCCCTAGTCCAGACTACACACAATACAACTCATAGTTATACAATAAAAGCTGAAATTTCAGTGAGTGGACACCAACATGGAAACTATATTTGTCTCCAGGAAACAGACTTTCGGCCAGAAAGGTAAGAAACGTTATTGAAGACAATATCCTACCAAACATACGTATTTGGATGTAGCCATTCTGTAATCAGAAACGGTCCGTGGTACAGCTCAAATAATTTCTTTATTTCTCTGTCCAAATCACAGTGTTTCTCCTTCGTACTGAGGAGGACCATATCCTCTGGATTGTACCACATATCCTTGAATATTCCATCGTGCAGTCACTGCCTCTCGTTGGGCTTCTTTTAGATGTGCTCATTTTACCTTTCCCTCAAGTTGCTGCACAGAGATTTGTTATGGTTTGAAATCTGTTACTTCTATCAACAGGTTCGCCGGCCTTTCTCCCATCATTAGGTCTAGCAGAGTGAATCCAATAGCGCAAATTTCCTCACTTGTCATGGCGTCCTCGAACATCGGTACATAACGAGCCAACTTTGTGTGGTCGCTGCAGTTCGCCTTAGCAAGCCAGACGATCTCCCTCATGTATCATTCAGCTAGGTTCCCTGTGGGATGATAAACCAAATTCCACATATGTTTTACCCTTCTTGTGACTTAAAGTCCACCCACAACTTAAACACAAACTGCTAACCACTGTGGAAAAATATGACCTTAGGCTTTCCTACCTTGTCAAAATAGTCCTTCTCTATTTTATTGCCAATTATTTTTCTTCTGGCCCTTTTCATCGTTTATAGTTTAAGACGCTTGGAAAATACATCAGCTGCCAAAAGTACGTAAACCTAAGGGAAAATGACCAAAAACGTCAGTTCCATGTAAATCATGAACTATGATATTATGCACCTTTCCCTGATTCCCGACAGTGCCATGCTTTATTTACTGGCTATGAGTACAAGCACCGAGCTACTATCTCACACTGCTTGCCATGTTACTGATGATTACATAGTCCCGCAGCATCTCCAAGCACTGTTGCTGTCCATAGTGCTCATTACTCAGATGACTACACTGAATTAATGTTTCTACATGATATTCAGCGAAACAGAACTTCGGTTCCTTTTTGTTTCATTCTTTCCCCAGAAAAACACGCCTTTATAAAATTTGTAAAAGTGCTCGAACTTCACATTTCCAATACAGTGTCTTGAAGAGCTGAAGATCAGGATTCACATTCCGCATTCTCTCCATATCTACGCAGATGCCACGAATCTTCTTTTGCCCTAGAGTCTCCATTATTTCTGGTATTACTGATTTCCCTGGTCAGATAATACGTATCATTGTCCATCTACTCAACAAAATCAAGAAAATTCTCTAGCCGCGCGGGGTAACATGCGGTCTTAGGAGCCTTGTCACGGCCCGCTTGGCTCTCTCAGTCGTAGGTTCGAGTCCACCCTCGGGCATGTGTGTGTGTGTGTGTGTGTGTGTGTGTGTGTGTGTGTGTGTGTGTGTGTGTGTGTGTGTTGTCCTTAGCGTAAGTTAGTTTAAGTTAGATTAAGTAGTATGTAAGCTTGGGAATCAAAGGCCTCAGCAGATTGGTCCTATAAGATCTTACCACAAATTTCCAATTTCCAAAAATTCTCTGTCGTTTCTATGGGGCTGTGGAGTAAATCCCACTGCAAATAAGCAGGCAGGTGCCTTTTCAGAGTCTAAATCTCGATAAGCGTTCCTAGCTGTTTGCCCAAATGCAGTAATTTCTGCAGGACATGCTCGCAAAACACGTCCATACATCCCGATAACTGCAGTAACAGGGCATTTTCAAGAGTACGTTCTGCAGTTGAGTTTGCTACCCTCCAACCCAGTATCTACTAAGCAAAATCACATCAAAAACAACGCAATCGCTAAACTTTGCCGCATTTTGGTACTACCACGTGTGTGCGCCTCTGTCGAGTTGATGCTTAACAAATTTAGCTTTTGCTTGCTTTCAACAAACAGTCCCACACGACACTAACACATGCGGAAAGTGGTAAGTGCTTTCCTCTCTAAGACATTTATGTTTATTGCTCACCATGAACTTTGTAACGGTTGCCCCTCCATGCTTTATCACAAAACTACTTAGCGTTATGCCGACCTCTGAGTCCGAGAGGTTCTAGGCGCTTCAGTCCGGAACCGCGCTGCTGCTAGGGTCACAGGTTCGAATCCTGCCTCGGGCATGGATGTGTGTGATGTCCTTAGGTTAGTTAGGTTTAAGTAGTTCTAAGTGTAGGGGACTGATGACCTCAGATGTTAAGTCCCATAGTACTTATTGCCACTTAATTCATTTCTTGAACTTAGCACTAAACACTGCATTCTACCCTTCTCTTTCTCTGGTTCTGTAACCACAGCAGTTTTGCAGTTCACTGAGCTCAGATTTCACCAAATCCTGGTCTGCGTTAATTTCTGACTGGCACTGAACCACGTGGCCTTCACAGTCAGACATTCATTTCAGTCCAGACTGCGTTACATTTATCCTATTATGGTGCTCTGTCTGCACATAATCTGTCCTCTGCCACAAATCATCCTCCACGGCAGTGATTCGACTAGCAAATTCCTCTCTGCAACCCCAACTTTCCAGCTGGTCCCCTCTAAAATACCGTGGGTTTTTACGTTTCGATCATTCAGATCTTCTCTAACCTCTACAAAATTATTGTTAATTAACTGATTTTGATATTTAGTTCCATCTATCGTCTTAACTTTGCTATTAATTTCCTCAAATATACTACCTAAACCCCCTTAGTGTTTAAGTGGTAGCAAGCAGCTGCGACTGACAACTTCCTGCTACCAAAATTTCATGTCCTTCACCAAAAAATTTCCTTTCTTCTCCCCCAGACCTACTTGGAGTTCCTGTATTGCTACCCACTTCATCATACCAACATTCACTAGGCGACTGCTTGATCCCGTCACCCATGGCCATCTTACTTCAAAAATTTCCATACTTCCATTACAAGGACATTTAGCAGTATCTCTATGCGGTCTCTGCTCTAACACTCGTAAAATTCGTATAGCTGCAGAGTACTTTACAGCAGCGTCCCGATACAGACCTGGCCGTCAGTATGTGACGTCACGAATGTGCGTGCAGGCCTGTGGTCTAGGTGCTGTTGGCTAGACCCGCCTGGTGGCGATGACTATATGGCTGCCGCTGGGGAGTGCTGGAGCACACATGGACTATGATAAATTGCCTTGAAGACCCCGCTGCTGCTTACCGGACACGCGTTCAAGACGAAGCAAGCAAACACACAGCCCTAATACCAGTTGTGGTAAACGCCTAGTCAACCTAGCCTTCAGATCTATTTGCCTGACAAATTGAATCCAAGTAGTGGCAATAACAGCTCCTCGCGGCATAGTCAGGTTCAAATGGCTCTGCGCACTATGGGACTTAACTGCTGAGGTCATCAGTCCCTTAGAGCTTAGAACTACTTAAACCTAACTAACCTAAGGACATCACACACATCCATACGCGAGGCAGGATTCGAACCTGCGACCGTAGCGGTCGCGCTGTTCCAGACAGTAGCACCTAGAACCGCTCGGCCACCCAGGCCGGCGGCACAGTCAGGGTCTGATTTAAAGTCTTAACCTGGTTACTGTGTGCTTTTATGTCAACATATGCTAATAAATTTGCTTCTGCTATATTAATGAGACAGACATAAAAATTACTAGACTAACCATAGCTGCATTAGTTACATAACGTACTCCAACCGCAGTGGTTTGTAGTTTAACTAATAAATGTTTATTGAATTTGAAACTGGCACATTAATTAGTAGGCTAATGAAATCAGCTACGCTGTAAAATGATCTGAAAGTATCTCGCGCCTCCAATACTGTTGTTAGCCAACACAAATAAAATGGCTGGCAAGCAAAGTCAGTGATCACAGCTAAAATTAACATAAGTTAAGCTCCACACTAAGTTTCATGTACTAACTGCGTAACCGACACTCAGTGTACAAACGTAATTGTTCATTAGCAGCAGAAAATATCGAAACGTCCGTACTGGCGGACTAAGTTAAAGTCCAGGATTAGTGGAAAGTCAAGTTCACCCGCACAAAATACTGTACATGTTCTGCTGCACTGCTGGCAGAAATGAGCGAGAGACGTGACTACTGCAGCGAAACTCTAGGTCCGAAAAAACTCGCACTTAAACATCTCTAAGCGTCGTCACTGATGACAAGAATAATTTCTGCCACTAAAACTGTACATAGATTCAAAATGCAAGGTATGTCAGATCAGTACAGACCTTGCATTCTGAAACTTGTGTTAAACTATGTCCTACTACATTATGGCTACCGTCCTTTCAAGGTCTCAGCCCCCCATCCCCTCCAGGGAAGCACTCCTACATCACTTAATGACTCTTTACTTTCATCAGTTATGATTTAAAACGTTTTTTGCCCACAGTGCTAAAAATCAGTTCAAAATCTCTGTGCCGTCAGTTACGAAGGTTGTGGATGCGGCACCACCTTCTTATTGGATGTTTCCTCCTCTTTCCATTGAAATAATCAGAATAATGGGAGGCAAAAATGTTTTGCAGTTACTAGCAAAACGGTGCAAATTTCTAAACAATGAAGTGAAAGACAAAATAAAGAACATAAATCTTACGAACTAAGGGTTGGATGAGGTATGTAATAACGTCCGCCAGTGCACACTGCCTTGCTGATTATGTATGTGCCTTGTACTAAATTATATGCAAATTTTGAATCAAATTTATGAAATGTGTTAACAAACTTTTGCAAGTCTAAACTTCAACAAAATAACACACCCTATGCACAAATAATTAAGTTTATCACTTTCAGTCCTCAAACTGACCTCTAACAGTCTCGTGTCCTTGCCGCACACGTATTCTGATAGTGTCCAGTACTAAATTAACGTGATTCTAATACTTTCACTCTGCTCAAAAATATCCGGACAGTCTGAAATTTCCACTGAAAACGTATCCTAGCACTCTCCCATCACCCACATAGTATTCTGACAATATCCCACTGTGCTCAAAAGTATCTCGAGAGTCTAAGTCATACAGCAGCCCTACAGTTAAATTAAAAAGTTTATCATAGCTCAATTAATTATGATGTGATGCATATGAGTCATTCAATCGATGGACACTACCGAGTGCTAAAATTTAAGTGCTTTATCTGTCTTGTACTATAAATATTATAAAAGTTATTAAAGATCTGCTGAATTTCAATTATAAAATCGTCTCGGTGTTAATTCAGCTCACATACATTAATTACAAGTCATATCTGCATACTAACAGAACCGTGTTGATCCACTCTTTCATTTTACATATCATCCTTTTCTGTATGTATCAAGGTTTGCCCTGTAGATGCGCAGACGCGAATAATATAAAATAACCCTTTGTTTACGCTAGCGGCGAAACTGACATCTCGTCCAGTAGTTTGAATGTGACAGCAGAAGGTGTGTATGAGCGACACCCACATCGCGGAGCACGCTCAAATGGAACGCCGTTCGAGACCATACCCGGCCACCCACATTGAAATACAGCCCGTCGCGTCACAGTGAGTAGCTGCGGTGACCACAGCTTTTCATGTCACTAAGGGCAAAAATATTCCACATACGTGTGATACAGAGATTTGAATAGATTAATGTCAGACCGCTCTATCGAATGGACACGTAAAATTCCGCTTTAAAATCATTTTCATAGTAACGCGAAACAAACCAACCCTTTCAACTGACACTGGGCATCGCATGAAAGACATGATGAGCAGAATATTTTTGGATCGACTCCAACTATACACTGCATATTCAAAATATCTGCCGAAACATCACAGAAAACGTGCTTGAGGGTTCTTACGTATGGGGTTAACCAGAACCCCACTGAAAGACTTTCGGAAGTGGTAGTGTAGCCCAAAACAAGAAGTGTAGTAAACATGGGCTCTAAAATGCATACCTCAAAGACTATAAGCATTTCTTTATCTTCGTTACTGTGAGACACATCTCTTCTACTGAATGCTCTTTGGCTTGGATATTCTGAGTACAGTGCTTTGGACCAAAACAAGAAAATAAGGTCCAGTGAACATGGACCCTAAAGTGCATGTATTAGGTGCTATGAACACTTGTTCATCTTCGCTACTGTGAAACGTATCGCTTCTACTGAAACAAATGGTGAGGGGGAAGAGGGGGTGGGACAGGGGTGAGGGTATGAACTTTAGAGCCCATTTTTAGTGGACTTTTTTCTTGTTTTGATCCATACTATCTATCACCTGTGAAAGTTTATATATAAGAGTGTAGCGAGAAAATATTAGGGTACCGTACGCGATTGCACTAAACCAGCAGGAGAGTTCCCTGAGCCTCTGTCACCTCAATTATCCAACTTCATACCTACAAGTGATGCCCTTGTTAAGCCGAACAACTCATCGGAGGAGTGGGTAACCAACTCCAGCGGGAAACTCAGTTGATGAGCAGTCCAGTTTTGGAGGTAGTGGAAGGCAATGAGAAACAACAACTGAATTTTTCACCCGAGAATCTGATGGCTTTGGTCAGTTCTAAATTACACGGATCTTCAAGTCCCGCAGTTGAATATCAGGCGAGAACAGGATTGAAGGAAGACATTGAAACGAAACCACAGTGAAAATTATCCCTGAGCATTGCAATAAAGGTTACAACATGGAATGTGTATGTAAATTGTTGTAGTTGTGCTGGGACAGTCCCTGAGCTACAAGCGCTAATAGAAAACACAGAAGCTGAAATCGTTATAGGTACAGAAAGCTGGCTAAGGCCTGAAATACGTTCTGCAGAAATTTTTACGAAGTCTCAGACGGTGTTCAGGAAAGATAGATTAGGCAGAATTGGTAGTGGAGTGTTTGTGTCTGTCAGTAGTGGTTTATCTTGTAGTGAATTCGAAGTAGATACTCCGTGCGAATAGGTATGGGTGGAGGTTATACTTAACAGCCGAACTAAGTTAATAATTGGCTCCTTCTATCGACCCCCAGACTCAGATGATACAGTTGCTGAACAGTTCAGAGAAAATTTGAGTCTCGTAACAAATAAATACCCCACTCATACGGTTACAGTTTGTGGGGACTTCAACCTTCCCTCGATATGTTGGCAAAAATACTTGTTCAAAACCGGTGGTAGGCAGAAAACATCGTACGAGATTGTCCTAAATGCTTTCTCCGAAAATTATTTCTAGCAGTTAGTCCACGAACCCATGCGAAATGTAAATGGTTGCGAAAACACACTTGACCTCTTAGACACAAACAATCCAGAGCTAATAGAGAGCATCATGACTGATACAGGGATTAGTGATCACAAGGTCGTTGTAGCTAGGCTCAATACCGTTCCTTCCAAATCCATCAGAAACAAGTAAAAATAATGTTATTTAAAAAAGCGGATAAAATGTCACTAGAAGCCTTCCTAAGAGACAATCTCCATTCCTTCCGAACTAACTATGCAAATGTAGACGAGATGTGGCTCAAATTCAAAGATATAGTAGCAACAGCAATTGAGAGATTCATACCTCATAAATTGGTAAGAGATTTAACTGATACCCCATGGTACACGAAACAGGTCCGAGCGCTGTTGCAGAGGCAACGGAAAAACCATGCGAAGTTCAGAAGAACGCGAAATCCCGAAGATTGGCTAAAATTTACAGACGCGCGAAATTTGGCACGGACTTCAATGCGAGATGCCTTTAATAGGTTCCACAACGAAACATTGTCTCGAAATTTGGTAGAAAATCTGAAGAAATTCTGGTCGTATGTAAAGTACACAAGCGGCAAGACGCAGTCAATACCTTCGCTGCGCAGTGCCGATGGTACTGTTAACGACGAGTGTGCCGCTAAAGCGGAGTTATTGAACGCAGTTTTCTGAAATTCCTTCACCAGGGAAGACGAATGGAATAGTCCACAATTTGAAACACCAACAGCTGCTGGCAAGAGTTTCTTAGAAGTACATACCTTAGGGGTTGCGAAGCAACTGAAATCGCTTGATACGGGCAAGTCTTCAGGGTCCAGATTGTATACCGTTCACGTTCCTTTTAGATTACGCTGATACAACAGCTCCTTTCTTAGCAATCATATACAACCGCTCGCTCACCAATAGATCTGTACCTACAGATTGGAAAATTGCGCAGGTCGCACCTGTGTTTAAGAAGGGTAGTAGGAGTAATCCGTCTAACTACAGACCTACATCATTGACGTCGGTTTGCAGTAGGGTTTTGGAGCATATACATTATTCAAACAGAATGAATCACCTCGAAGAGAACGATCTATTGATACGCAATCAGCATGGTTTCAGAAAACATCGTTCTTGCGCAACGCAGCTAGCTCTTTATTCGCACGAAGTAATGGCCGCTATCGACATGGGAGCTCAGGTTGATTCCGTCTTACTGGATTTCCGGAAAGCTTTTGACACCGTTCCTCACAAGCGACTTCTAATCAAGCTGCGGGCCTATGGGGTATCGTCTCAGTTGTGCAACTGGACTCTTGATTTCCTGTCAGGAAGGTCGCAGTTCGTAGTAATAGACGGAAAATCATCGAGTAAAACTGAAGTAATATCAGGTGTTCCCCAGGGAAGCGTCCTTCGACCTCTGCTGTTCCTGATCTATATAAATGACCTGGGTGACAATCTGAGCAGTTCTCTTAGGTCTTTCGCAGATGATGCTGTAATTTACCGTCTAGAAAGGTCATACGATGACCAGTATCAGTTGCAAAGCGATTTAGAAAAGATTGATGTATGGTGTGTCAGGTGGCAGTTGACGCTAAATACCGAAAAGTGTGAGGTGATCCACATGAGTTCCAAAAGAAATCCGTTAGAATTCGATTACTTGATAAATAGTACAATTCTCAACGCTGTCAATTCAACTTTTGTATTATCACGTAATAGGAGAGAGAGTGTGGCAGATATGATACGCGAGTTGGGATGGAAGTCATTAAAGCAAAGACATTTTTCGTCGCTGCGGGATCTATTTACGAAATTTCAGTCACCTACTTTCTCTTCCGAATGCGAAAATATTTTTTTGAGTCCAATCTATATAGGTAGGAATGATCGTCAAAATAAAATAAGAGAAATCAGAGCTCGAACAGAAAGGTGTAGGTGTTTGTTTTTCCCGCGCGCTGTTCGGGAGTGGAATGGTAGAGAGATAGTATGATTGTGGTTCGATGAACTCTCTGCCAAGCACTTAAATGTGAATTGCAGAGTAGTCATGTAGATGTAGATGTAGATGTAGACTACTTCAGATGGAGAAACTAGCCGTAGTAGAAACGGGCCCGAATGACCTTTCTATTCTTTGACTTAGTGATACTCACTGCAGAGAAAAATAGCCATTTCATAACCCAAGGAAGGAACATTGTGTACTTTTCAGGGAGTAATGACCAAAGTAGAAATGGTGTTTCAATAGTTGTTCCCAGATATCTGAACAACTGTGTTATCGCTTATGAACCCATAGATAACAGCATTATCTCTATCAAATTGAATGCATCTTCAAGTAAACTCAACATAATCCATATCTCTGCCCGTACTACTGCAGCATCGGAAGAGTTCTATGAACAACTGGACAAAGCCTTAATGCGATCCCTAAGAAAGAACTGGCAATAATTCGAGGAGATTTCAATGGTAAAGCTGGAGATAGTACCCAAGACACGCACTCGTAATCTGTTGGACCTTATGGTCTACACGAGATAAATACATACATACTTAATAGATTTCTGTGTGAGTAATGACACTATATTCCAACACCACAAAAGACGAATGTACACTTGCATAGCGCCTTGTGATAGATTTAGACAGCAGGTTGACTTTATCTCAGTGCGGAAACGCTGGGAGACTTCGACCTTGGACTGCACGATCTTCCCTGGACCTGAATGTGGAAGTGATCACAATCTACTGTCCATGGAAATGGGGATTAAGATCAAACTCACCAAGGAGAGCGGAGAAAGACAAGTAAGATTCACAAACAATGAAACTATTTGGAAATTTCATGAACTTATAAAAACAAAACTTCACAATGTCTGTCTTCATAAGGTAACACTAGCATCATAAACATAGGATCGTTTCGGCGTCACTTCTACATCAGGGCATACAAAAAAAGCGTAACATTCCTGGCTATCACAGAACACACTACACCTAACGAAAAAGAGAAACAATCCGAAGAAAACTGGTATCCACACCGAGCAAAATCAAGTCAGATATAAGATGCTATGTAGAGAAATACAACGGAATTAAAGAAAAGGGCATGTCACATATCCATTTACGGTATTTGTGATGCGATACAACAACTTCATAATTACATCAAATGAGTGATCTCTACAAGAGACTCAAAAGCATCATCGGTGAATTAACTCGATAAAATTAGAAACACCTTATGTACAGTAGCAAAAACAATTCAGGAGAATCAAAAACGTGATTATCAGAAAGAAAAAAATCAGCTAAATTTGATGAGAAGAATTTCGCATTTTCTGCTACGCATTGTATTATTTTAGAGCAGAAAGGTTTCACGTATCTATTATAGGAACAGAAATATTAATATATATAACTCTTGGAAATGAAGGGTTATAGCTCAAAAATGTGAACATGAGGGATTTCTACGTCAAATGGAATACAACAAATTGTATTTTAGTGTGATTTATTAATGTATCAGTAATAAAATATGCCACAATAAATGCTCCTACGTACGTACGATACGTCTTTCAACAAAATAACCTAATACATGCACGTCTTCACAACGCCATGCAGGTTATGCGTTTCTATGAGTGGTACGTCCAAATACGAGCCGCGTAATCTCCGTTCAATATGACGACCCTACGCCACCTTACTGGGAGTTCCCGTTTGCCCTCATAGTAACACTCTAATAGTCTACGTCGGAGTCAACGTCTTGCTGTATCAATAATTTCACCATCATCCACATAGTGCTTCCCGCGTAGTGCATCCTTTATTGGGCCAAACAGATGAAAGTCGGAAGTTACGTGGTCTGGACTATAGGGTGGATGAGGAAGAACAATCAGATGAAGATTTGTGAACTCTCTCGAGTGTGCAGACTTGTGTGAGGCCTTACGTTGAGATGGACGGAAAGGAGTTTGTTTACATTTTTCTGACGACGAACACGCGTAAGTCCAATACTACATTGTCGCCGTCAGCCTCGTAACGCGTAAGCGATTCCGCACAGATGATCCTTCGTTGCTATTTATGGTCTTCTGTTAGGTGGCTTGGAATCCAGCTGGAAGGCATTTTTGAGTACCCCATTAGATAGTCTACTGGAGCAGCGTGGTATCTAATTGTGATCCGTCCACCAATTCCAACGGAAGTGTCCACGCGCTCCAACTTTTCACAAGTCACTGCTGTGTGCGCCAGTCTGCACGCGAAAGGTCGGACAGGCTTGCGTGACCATGTTGCGATGATGACAGACGTGTCGCCCAACGACTAACTGTACTTTTATTCACAACCAGGCCTCAGTAGACAGTCTGAAAGCGCCGATGAGTGGCTGCGATACTCTCATTTTCCGCCAAAAGAAATTCAATGACAGCTCTCTGCTAGGAACGACTTCTGTTACGGGCGCCATTTTGAAGGCAGCGTATAGCGCCGCCACCTATCGGAACTTCTTGAAAACTTAGGATATGAAGTGGGATTATTCGACGATGGCTCAAAAAAATTCTGCATATTTTCAACCTAAACTGGCCTAGAAATACGAGATGCGACAATAAAGTAATGAGACTGATGTGCAAAAAATGTTGCTTACCGTTTTAGCCAAGTTTAGTGTTGTCTCCTTCAAAGTAGCTCCCCTTCTGATTGCACACACTTTTTCCAGCGCTTCTGCCATTGATGGTAACATTTCTGGAACTCATCTTCTGTAATATCCTCCAAGACCCTCGTCACAAATTTTGGGACATTTTGTGTTGTTTGAAAATGGTGTCCCTTGACGGCCGTTATGACCCTTGGAAGTGGAAGAATGTCGCACGGAGCGATATCTGGTGAATAAGGTGGCTGTGGTAGTACTGAAATTTGTTTTGAGGTTAAAAATTGCTGTATTGACAGAGCAGTATGGGATGGCGCACCATCGTGATGCAGAATCCAATTGTCAGCAATCTTGGCACGGACACGAAGATCTCTTTTACGAAGTCATTCTAAAATTTCTTTGTAGTAACATTGGTTAACTGTTTTTCCATGAGGCAGCCACTCTTTATTAACAATGCCCTAGGAGTCAAAGAAGCACACAAGCATGAATTTCACTTTTGACTTTGAAATGCTAGCTTTTTTTGATCTGGGGAATCTCTATGAGCACCATTGCGAACTTTGGCGTTTTGTCTCTGGATCGTACTGAAAAATCCATATTTCATCACCAGTGATAACACGGCTCAACAATTCTGGATTGATATCCGTTTGCTCTAACAGATCGGCTGCCACATTTTTTCGTGTTTCTCGCTGTTGTGGTGTGAGATTTATGGGGACCATTTTTGCACAATTGTTTCTTATACCAAGGTCTTCAGTTATTATTAAACGAACCGTTTCTCGATTGATGTTCAGTTCTTCTGCAGTCATTTTCACGGATAATCTTCGATCAGATCGTATGAGTTCACGCGTCCTGGCCAAGTTGACATCTGTCCGTGAGGTTGATGGGTCGTCCACTGTTGTCTTTATCTTCGTTCTGCCTTCACTAACATTTTATGCCAACGAAAAACTTGAGCTCTTGACATAACCTCCTCTCCAAAAGCCTTCTGAAGCTTACCATTAGTTGTCATCGCGTTTTCACCCAATTTAAGGCAAAAATAAATGGCAAACCGTTGCGCAATACTATGCGGTTGCATTTCCGTGACGAGAGACACAAACACGTGTTAACTTATTACAGTACAACTCACGACAGAGATGTTGCATCGATGTGCCACTTGGACTAGAAGCAGCTTATAGCCCATGGTCAAAGATATTGAGGCTACGCAAGCCTGCACTGTTGCCATATCTTGAAAAGAAAATCACTCTCATTACTTTATTGTCGTACCTCATAAATGTTTTGCATTACTTACCGAAATCTGCTTGTATCGAAGACCAAATATCTGTACACTAAACTCTCTCACTTGAGTTTCTTCAGCCAGGTAAGGCAGAAACTTTCTGATATCTTTCATTTTCCATTCACTGATGGAAATCTGTTCATTGTAGACTGTTAATGTAGGGTAGGTGGGTGAAACTCCTTTTGACAAGTTGACCGTTGATAATGCTAACCCATCAGTGAAGGATTTTGCTGTCACTATACCTTTCACGTTTATTATGAAAACTAACTGGTTGTACTGTGAAACCATAAGTTTAAATTTCTTGTGTGATGACACAATGGCTCCTTTGGCTTCCTCGGAAACAACTACATTTTGCAGTACTGAAGCTAAAAGTCATGTATGTTCTTGCTGTCAGAGGTTTCAACCATTTTCACTTCAAACGTGTTTTGAACACTTGACTGTAAAAAGTTCTGTATACACTTTAGAAATATTGATACGATCAATCATTTTTTGTCTTTCTCTCGATAACGCTGAAGTCCTCATAACAGAGTAGGTATAAGTAGCTTGTGAGGCCGGCCGTAGAGACTGAGCGCATCTAGGCGCTGCAGTCTGGAACCGCGCGACCGCTACGGTCGCAGGTTCGAATCCTGCCTCGGGCATGGATGTGTGTGATGTCCTTAGGTTAGTTAGGTTTAAGTAGTTCTATGATCTAGGAGACTGATGACCTCAGATGTTAAGTCCCATAGTACTCAGAGCCATTTGAACCAGTAGCTTATGACTGGGAAATTATGTTCGTTTGAAATCTCTCTACATCCAACAACCTAAGTAAGACACGGACAAGACTGTGGGTTTTGTTCTGTCTGTCACAACTGTCTGACATTACGTACAGATGTTTCACTTTGTAGCTGACTTTCTAATCAATATAATGAAGAAGAAACGAGCAAACCTCATCAGGTCCTTCCCTCGGAACCACGTGGTCAATGGAAGGTCTGGTTTTGAGGTAATGAATGTTAAAAACGTACATTGTCAGTTTACATTACATTTGCAGGAAGCATAACAATACTCATGAAATCAAACGTTACCATAGCTACGTCGTCATGAGTTTTTACTAGTTCTACAACTTTTCATGTTTGGAATAAAACTTCTTAGCCCAACGCCGCAGCACCTCTTTTGGATTTTGAAGTTGAGATGAGGACTTCTAATTCTGACACGTGTGTGTCTGAGCTAGTCCAAATTCCTGATCAAAGTTTTCGTGCTATATCTTCATCTAAACACATTAAGTTTCAGACCCAAATGACTCATTTTTCTGGGGCCTGAACTCTGGATGTATTTGCAGAAATGATACCTGCTTTATTTTGACGTTTGGTCATGGACTAAGATACTTGTATTCGTTGCTACGACAATGTGTCCTATAAACAGGGTACTTCTTAATGTAATCCTGAACCAGCGCCATAACTTTGAGGGATTTAGCATTTCCTGATGTCGATTTACCTCTTTTATCTTGGTTTTCTTATTCTTTCTATTATCAGCACTCACAGTATGGGTAAACGACAACGCATTTTTACATATCTTTTTTCTTCGAGTTGAACTGTTTAGTCAGTAGTCGTATGTTAGTTCCTTTGGTTTGGTTGTTTCCCCATCATTTTTATCTTTCTTTATTATTCTAGGCCGCCTAGAAGCAACGGGCGTTACTTCAGTAACAGTTCGAAAATGTACGTTATAGATGAAAACGATATGAATCTATTATAAATTTCCTATTGATCTTCATTTGAAACTTATTAATGGAATCTCATGCGACATCTGGAAAAGTATAAAATAGTCAAAATAAACAGTGAAAATAATTCTCGATTCTTAGCTGGGAGAAAATAGAATATAACCTTAACATTCTTTGGATTAACATTTAAAGTAATTAACTGGGAAACAAAATATACAAATCGCAGTGAAAACAATAAATGTATCAGCGCTAAATTAATTGTGTAGCTGATATAACATTCTTAAACGCATTTTAACCTATGACCTTCGGGCAAAAGAACCTTACCCTTGCTGTCCGTATTTTACGTATTTAACTCACGATTCCTTTATAACATAGGATTTCAATTTGCTGCGAACAACTTTCTTTCTCTCTCTTCTTTCTTCTACATCACTCGTATTAAAAATCCTTTACCAGTGCAAACGTAGTAGTCAAACAATGTAATAATGCAATGAAAATTAACTATAGTTAGTAGCACTACAGTCATATAATGTTAATGTGTGTTACTGAATGTCACCTGCTTAGCAGTCAACTGGAAATTTGTGATAGGATCTTATGGGACCCAATTTCTGAGGTCATCGGTCCCTAAACTTACACACTCCTTAATCTACACTCCTGGAAATTGAAATAAGAACACCGTGAATTCATTGTCCTAGGAAGGGGAAACTTTATTGACACATTCCTGGGGTCAGATACATCACATGATCACACTGACAGAACCACAGGCACATAGACACAGGCAACAGAGCATGCACAATGTCGGCATTAGTACACTGTATATCCACCTTTCGCAGCAATGCAGGCTGCTATTCTCCCATGGAGACGATCGTAGAGATGCTGGATGTAGTCCTGTGGAACGGCATGCCATGCCATTTCCACCTGGCGCCTCAGTTGGACCAGCGTTCGTGCTGGACGTGCAGACCGCGTGAGACGACACTTCATCCAGTCCCACACATGCTCAATGATGGACAGATTCGGAGATATTGCTGGCCAGGGTAGTTGACTTACACCTTCTAGAGCACGTTGGGTGGCACGGGATACATGCGGACGTGCATTGTCCTGTTGGGACAGCAAGTTCCCTTGCCGGTCTAGGAATGGTAGAACGAGGGGTTCCATGACGGTTTGGATGTACCGTGCACTATTCAGTGTCCCCTCGACGATCACCATAGGTGTACGGCCAGTGTAGGAGATCGCTCCCCACACCATGATGCCGGGTATTGGCCCTGTGTGCCTCGGTCGTATGCAGTCCTGATTGTGGCGCTCACCTGCACGGCGCCAAACACGAATACGACCATCATTGGCACCAAGGCAGAAGCTACACTCATCGCTGAAGACGACACGTCTCCATTCGTCCCTCCATTCACGCCTGTCGCGACACCACTGGAGGCGGGCTGCACGATGTTGGGGCGTGAGCGGAAGACGGCCTAACGGTGTGCGGGACCGTAGCCCAGCTTCCTGGATACGGTTGCGAATGGTCCTCGCCGATACCCCAGGAGCAACAGTGTCCCTAATTTGCTGGGAAGTGGCGGTGCGGTCCCCTACGGCACTGCGTAGGATCCTACGGTCTTGGCGTGCATCCGTGCGTCGCTGCGGTCCGATCCCAGGTCGACGGGCACGTGCACCTTTCGCCGACCACTGGCGACAACATCGATGTACTGTGGAGACCTCACGCCCCACGTGTTGAGCAATTCGGCGGTACGTCCACCCGGCCTCCCGCATGCCCACTATACGCCCTCGCTCAAAGTCCGTCAACTGCACATACGGTTCACGTCCACGCTGTCGCGGCATGCTACCAGTGTTAAAGACTGCGATGGAGCTTCGTACGCCACGGCAAACTGGCTGACACTGACGGCGGCGGTGCACAAATGCTGCGCAGCTAGCGCCATTCGACGGCCAACACCGCGGTTCCTGGTGTGTCCGCTGTGCCGTGCGTGTGATCATTGCTTGTACATCCCTCTCGCAGTGTCCAGAGCAAGTATGGTGGGTCTGACACACCGGTGTCAATGTGTTCTTTTTTCAATTTCCAGGAGTGTAACTTTAACTTACGCTAAGGACAACACACAAACCCAATCGCGATTGAGGACTAAACACTCCGACGGGGCAAGCCGCGCGAACCTTGAGAAGACGCCCTAGACCTAGCGGCTACCCCGTACGGCGTTTAGCAGTCAGGTGCAACAACTTTTGAATACAAAATAGACTCCCAAGGAAACCAAAGAGGATGATATTTTCACACAATAAGTGTAGAAACGCCTAGTGTCACTAGACAGGAGGAATATTTGAACAAAAATTTAAAATTTACCGTCTCATAGCATAGAAAACATTATGTGGGCGTGAGGTATAACTGTCACAAGTAATGCCGCTACTCTCAAAGATACATAATTTGTTATGATCATGGCCGAGCGGATATAGGCGCTTCAGTCCGGAACCGCGCTGCTACTACGATCGCAGGTTCGAATCCTGCCTCGGGCATGGAAGTGTGTGATACTCTTAGGTTAGTTAGGTTTAAGTGGTTCTTAGTGTAGCGGACTGCTGACCTCAGATGTTAAGTCCCATAGTGCTTAGAGCCATTTGAACCAGTTTCTCGTCATAAACACATTTTGCCAAAAAAAAAACGGACATGAAGAAGAATTTTTGATTTTTTGATTCATTTAATCCTAGTATGTGGGTGGTAGACGATGGGAGTGGCAACCCTATCGGAGAGAAGGAAGACATCGTTACGTGGTTGAAACAGTAATGCAAAAGTTGAGTTTTGGAATTAACAACACTACGTACAGTTACGCAGTTGAGCAACTGACATCAGGACCTGAAATCTTACGCAGAGAAGTATAAAACGCAATTCAACAACTGAAGAACTAAACAGCGCAACATAATTTAAGCATGAGTTTCTCGAAACTCCACAATTCCAACCCGTTGCTACGTTTAAGTTTCAAATTTAGCTCAAAGTTGCGTACAACCTTTCCATGTAATGGGGCAAATACACTATTGGACATTAAAATTGCTACACAACGAAAATGACGTGCTACAGACGCGAAATTTAACCGACAGGAAGAAGATGCTGTGATATGCAACTGAGCAGTTTTTCAGAGCATTCACACAAGGTTGGCGCCGGTGGCGACACCTACAACGTGCTGACATGAGGAAAGTTTCCAACCGATTTCTCATACACAAACAGCATTCGATCCCTGCGAAACCCTACATTACAGCAGGATAATGCACGACCACATGTTGCATGTCCTGTACGGGCCTCTCTGGATACAGAAAAAGTTCGACTTGGCCCTGGCCAGCACATTCTCCATATCTCTCACCAATTGAAAACCTCTCGTCAATAGTGGCCGAGCGACTGGCTCGTCACAATACGTCAGTCACTACTCTTGATAAACTGTGGTATCGTGTTGAAACTGCATGGGCAGCTGTACCTGTACACGCCATCCAAACTCTGTTTGACTCAATGCCCAGGTGTATCAAGGCCGTTATTACGGCCAGAGGTGGTTGTTCTGGGTACGGATTTCTCAGAATCTATGCACCCAAATTGTGTGAAAATGTAATCACATGTCAGGTCTAATATAATATATTGGTCCAATGAATACCTGTTTATCATCTGAATTTCTTTTTGGTGTAGCAATTTTAATGGCCAGTAGTGTACATGGCGCCCTGCGACATCATCCGCGGACTCGACGACGCTTCCGACAGCAAGATGCTCAGACACGCGAAAAAGGCCACAGCTCGTAAGTTCATGTGACTGGTAAGGTGGGTTAATTATGTTATTTTGGTACCAAATTTCGCCACAATTATTCCCAACACCACCTTAGATGTGTCGCACGATCGGAAGGTTGTCACAGTCCCTCTTACCCACATTTCAATTCTTCTGTTGACGCCTCTGCGATAAAAATCAGAACCACGACGCCCAGTTTCGAAATCACGCTGTTTTCTTCTGAGTCGCCGAGGAAAGCATTCCAGACTCACCGCTGGTCAGAATCGGCACGAAAAGGCCGAGGTTTGTCGTCAATGAAACCACCCCTCTCACTGCGGCGTTGATTCCCACACATTTCGCTGTCGAAAACTACAGTTGACAGTACGATGGACAACAGGAAGTTGTTCTTGGCAACGTTTGACACTGTTGAAACTCTTGGCCGTTTCAATCCTTCTCTAATTGCATTGTAGGTCTGCATCTCTGTCGAACGTGATCGTAGCCATTTGGAGCGCAGTGCGACCACAATGTTTGCCCATGTGTGCAAGCTGGAACTTCTATGGACTGTTCAAAGTAATTCGATGAAAATTGAACGAGATCTGAAACAGCTAAGTGTGCTTATGCTTTTTCAGTGCTCCTATTTTCTGTCCTCGTGTGGCATAGTCATGGGGGATGCAGATTGACACATGTATGAATAAAACGGCAAAGATTCCCTCTAAGACCCCGTAGTTTCACAAAACCTCGATGGCACTTGCCCACCTTTACTAAGAATTTTAAAAATGTACCTGTAAGACGGAAACCGTGACGAAGTGTTAGGCGCTTGCAGATCGGCAACCCATTCGACAGTCTCGGATTCCAGATGGCCACTGTAGCAGCGAAAGTACAGCTGTGTAGCCTGCCTGTAGGCGTCTGGAACTCTCGTCATGGTTTCTGCCTGTACAGGTACAATTTTAAGGTGCTTAACAAAGATGGGTAGGTGGCACTGAGGATTTTGCTGAACTGGGAGATCTTACAGCTACATATACATCTACATGACTACTCTGCAATTCACATTTAAGTGCTTGGCAGAGGGTTCATCGAACCACAATCATACTATCTCACAACTAATCCACTCCCGAACAGCACGCGGGAAAAACGAACACCTAAACCTTTCTGTTCGAGCTCTGATTTCTCTTATTTTATTTTGATGATCATTCCTACCTATGTAGGTTGGGATCAACAAAATATTTTCGCATTCGGAAGGGAAAGTTGGTGACTGAAATTTCGTAAAAAGGTCTCGCTGCGACGAAAAACGTCTTTGCTGTATTGACTTCCATCCCAACTCGCGTATCATATCTGCCACACTCTCCCCCCTATTACGTGATAATACAAAACGAGCTGCCCTTTTTTGTACCCTTTCGATATCCTCCGTCAATCCCACCTGGAAAGGATCCCACACCGCGCAGCATTATTCTAACAGAGGACGTACGAGTGTAGTGTAAGCTGTCTCTTTAGTGGTCTTGTTGCACCTTCTAAGTGTCCTGCCAATGAAAAGCAACCTTTGGCTCGCCTTCCCCACAATATTATCTATGTGGTCCTGCCACCTGAAGTTGTTCGTAATTTTAACACCCAGGTACTTAGTTGACTAGACAGCGTTGAGAATTGTACTATTTATCAAGTAATCGAATTCCAACGGATTTCTTTTGGAACTCATGTGGATCATCTCACACTTTTCGGTATTTAGCGTCAACTGCCACCTGACACACCATACATCAATCTTTTCTAAATCGCTTTGCAACTGATACTGGTCATCGTATGACCTTTCTAGACGGTAAATTACAGCATCATCTGCGAAAGACCTAAGAGAACTGCTCAGATTGTCACCCAGGTCATTTATATAGATCAGGAACAGCAGAGGTCGAAGGACGCTTCCCTGGGGAACACCTGATATCACTTCAGTTTTACTCGATGATTTGCCGTCTATTACTACGAACTGCGACCTTCCTGACAGGAAATCACGAATCCAGTCGCACAACTGAGACGATACCCCATAGATCCGCAGCATGATTAGAAGTCGCTTGTGAGGAACGGTGTCAAAAGCTTTCCGGAAATCTAGAAATACGGAATCAACTTGAGATCCCATGTCGATAGCGGCCATTATTCGTGCGAATAGAGAGCTAGCTGCGTTGCACAAGATCGATGTTTTCTTGAGCCATGCTGATTACTTGTCAATGGATCGTTCCCTTCGAGGTGATTCATACTGTTTGAATACAGTATGTGCTCCAAAAACCTACTGCAAACCGATGTCAATGATATAGTTCTGTAGTTAGATGGATTACTCCTACTAACCTTCTTAAACACTGGTGCGACCTGCGCAGGTTTTCCAATCTGTAGGTACAGATCTATTGGTGAGCGAGCGGTTGTATATGAGTGCTAAGTAAGGAGCTATTGTATCAGCGTAATCTGAAAGGAACCTAATCGGTATACAATCTGGACCTGAAGACTTGAGCGTATCAAGCGATTTCAGTTGCTTGGCAACCCTTAAGGTATGTACTTCTAAGAAACTCATGCCAGCAGCTGTTTGTGTTTGAAATTGTGGAATATTCCATTCGTCTTCCCTGGTGAGATTATCTCTTAGGAAGGCTTCTAGTGACACTTTATCCGCTTTTTTAAATAAAATTATTTTGCGTTTGTTTCTGATGGATTTGGAAGAAACTGTATTGAACCTAGCTACAATGACCTTGTGATCACTAATCCCTGTTTCAGTCATGATGCTCTCTATCAGCTCTGGACTGTTTGTGGCTAAGAGGTCAAGTGTGTTTTCGCAACCATTTACAATTCGCGTGGGTTCGTGGACTAACTGCTCGCAATAATTTTCGGAGAAAGCATTTAGGACAATCTCGGAAGATGTTTTCTGCCTACCACCGGTTTTAAACAAGTATTTTTGCCAACATATCGAGGGAAGGTTGAAGTCCCCACCAACTATAACCGTATGAGCAGGGTATTTATTTCTTACGAGACTCAAACTTTCTCTGAACTGTTCCGCAACTGTATCATCGGAGTCTGGGAGTCGGTAGAACGAGCCAATTATTAACTTAATTCGGCTGTGAAGTATAACCTCCACCCATACCAATTCGCACTGAGTATCTACTTCGACTTCACTACAAGATAAACCACTACTGACAGACACAAACACTCCACCACCAATTCTGCCTAATCTATCTTTATGAACACCGTCTGATACTTCGTAAAAATTGCTGCAGAACTTATTTCAGGCTTTACCCAGCTTTCTGTACCTATAACGATATCAGCTTCTGTGATTTCTATTAGCGCTTGAAGCTCAGGGACTTTTCCAGCACAACTACAACAATTTACAACTATAATTCCGACTGTTCCTTGATCCATGCACGTCCTGTATTTGACATGCACCCTTTGACATTGCAGCCGACCCCGTACTTTCCCGAGGCCTTCTAACCTAAAAAAACCGCCCAGTCCACGCCACACAGCCTCCGCTACCCGTGTAGCCGTCAGCTGAGTGTAGTGAACTCCTGACCTATTCAGTGGAACCCGAAACCCCACCACCCTATGGCGCAAGCCAAGGAATCTGCTGCCAACACGGTCGCAAAACCGTCTGAGCCTCTGATTCAGACCTTCCACCCAGCTCTGAATCAAAGGTCCGCAGTCGGTTCTGTCGACGATGCTGCAGGTGGTGAGCTCTGCCTTCATCTCGTAAGCTAGACCGGCAGCCTTCACCAAATCAGATAGCCGCTGTAATCCAGAGAGAATTTCCTCAGATCCAAAGCGACACACGTCATTAGTGCCGACATGTGCCACCACCTGCAGCTGGCTGCACCCTGTGCTCTTCATGGCATCCGGATGGACCCTTTCCACATCAGGAGTGACTCCTCCCGGAATGCACACGGCGTGCACACTGGATATCTTCCCCTCCTTCGCCGCTATACCTCTAAGGGGCCCCATTACGCGCCTTACATTGGAGCTCCCAACTACCAATAAGCCCACCCTCTGCGATTGCCCGGACCTTGAAGGCTAAGAATGATCCTCTGAAACAGGGCAGGCAGGTGCATCTGGCTCAGCCAGAGACAGTGCCTGAAACCGATTTGTCAGACGCACCGGGGAGGCTTTCTGATCAGCCTTCGGGGACGCCTTGGAACGACCTCCCAATCAACCACAGGCGAGGGCTCAGCCCCACTGCGGGCAGCAACCGGGCCAACCACAGCTGCACACCGATCTGGGGACAGACAGGACGAGGTTGACATCTCCGTGATACCCAAGTCCGGCTCCCCACAGTGGTGCCCATTGGCAACAACCTCAAGCTGCGCGACCGAAGTCAGCGCCGCTTGCAGCTGTGAGCGAAAGAATGCCAAGTCATCCCTCATCCGATCACAGCAATCGCAGTCCCTGTCCATTCTAATCGATGTTGAACAACAGTTACTGAAACACGAGTCCGAGCCTAGATAACGCAAGCGAAACACGCAAAGAATGTATCAGCTAACCTGTACAAATGCCTAACGACGGCGCTACAGTCTGCCTGAATTTACGATTACAGTAACTAAAACTCGAAATTACACCTCCTATACGAACCTCACACGCAATTCAAGTAAGAATCTACCACGTAAACACTAAAGCTCGATGCTACTACTGTCAAATACTATAATACGCCCGAAATATATGAATTAAACAATGCAAGTACCCAAAAACACGCAAATAAATTAAGAATTAAACTATGCAACAAATGAGTGAGCTAGGAGTACACGACTTTCTGCTGGCAGCTGCTTATCCAACGGCGGCAGGGAGCACACTGGCTGTGACCAACCGACACTGGCTGTTCAAAACAAAAACAGAAGACAGACGATTACGCGAATTTACACTATTCAGGTATTAAGGCGCGATGCTACAACCCTCAAATACTATAATACGCCCGAAATATATGAATTAAACAACGCAAGTACCCAAAAACACGCAAAGAAATTAATTAAACCATCTAACAAATAAGTAAGCTCGGGGTATACGACTTGCTGCTGGCAGCTGCTTGTCCAACGGCGGCAGGGAGGCAGGGACGGCAGGGACGTTTTGCGGTTTTATTCGCGTGTGTGTACAAATCCCATGGTCTAGACAGTATATCTGGTGAGATGATCAAAGAAATGGGATGCAAAGGTGTTGATGTGCTGTATTGATTATGAACAAAAATAAAGGAAACACGGGAGTGCCCAGAAGACAGGTCAAGTCTCTCTTCGAAGCCGTACATAATGAGTCCATCAGGAACTGTACCAACTACCGAACTACTACTCTCATTTCCCACACAAGGAAAATTTTGCTTTACATCTTCAACCCGCGTTTGAAGTTGAAGCAGTTTATTCAGCCTCACATAGCAAGTTTTACTGAATTAAAAATAAGTCGTGAACATATTCTCAAATTATTACGAGAGTTCTGTGCCCCAGTTTTCATCTACTTCTTTCATCATAGGCAATACTTTGACTGCTTGGCTTGGGGAAAGTTGTTGCAGGTGCTAGCAGCGTTTCAGGTACCGCGCAGCACCTGGCAGCACTTACCAGATGTCTATACAATAATCACCTCCGATTTCTTCAGCGTATGAAAGGGTTCAAATGGTTCAAATGGCTCTGAGCGCTATGGGACTTAACAGCTGAAGTCATCAGTCCCCCAAAACTTAGAACTACTTAAACTAACTAACCTAAGGACATCACACACGTCCATGCCCGAGGCAGGATTCGAACCTGCGACCGTAGCGGTCGCTCGGCTCCAGACTGTAGCGCCTAGAACCGCACGGCCACTCCGGCCGGCGAAGACAAGTTTGCTGAGCAACCAACAAAAGTAAAAGACATTAGTCTATCGTATCCATTAGACCTCAATCTCACGAAGTCCAAACTCATGATAACTGATCGAAGACAACAGGTTCAACAAACAGGTCGATTAAAGGAACTGGTAGCCGTGCATTCGAACAGTGAATTTTAGATAAGAAGACAGATCCCATCAAGAAGACTATATGTTGAAGAAGCGCACCAAGATCTGGGAAAACATAGCGATTACGAACACCACAACGGTCTGGCTTGATGGAACACATTACTTTTCCGTCTTCTGTGGTTGCGAAACAGGGAACCTTAACGCCAGAGACGGGCAGCCTTATGACGCACTTGAGCGTTGATACCGGCGCAGGATGCTGCACGAAAAGTACACCGAACGAAGAATAACTGTGACCATTACTGAGCAGTTTACTATCTCCAGGCGCTTTTCTTCTTGTGTCAAACAAAAAGTTCGCGAGGTTTTTGGCCATATTATGAAAAGAGATTGAGAAAATCTACAGCAGATAACCATGGAAGGAAATACAAAGTGCAAGAGAACGAGAGAAGAGCAGCGACCAGATGGACAAATCAGATCTGGAGGATCTCTGGTCTACCTCTTCAGAACCTTCTGAGAGAAAATGGTAACCGTCTGGGATAGCGACACCTGGTAGACTTTTATTAGTTATTATTATTATATTTATTTATGTATTATATCTGGATTTTCTCGCTTTGAACAGCATAATGCTTAGTTATTACTAACATATTTGAAATTACATAAAAACATTACGTGCTGTATGCATGCCAACTCGTGTGCAACATTCGATTTATTCCTTTATATACGATAGATAACAGACTAAAATAAAATAGCAAATAAATAAGTAAATGAGATACATGGTTCAGGGAGTCACGAAGCTCAACGATGGGTGCATCGACTTCTGATTCATCATCACAGCCGGCCGCGGTGGTCTCGCGGTTCTAGGCGCGCAGTCCGGAACCGTGCGACTGCTACGGTCGCAGGTTCGAATCCTGCCTCGGGCATGGATGTGTGTGATGTCCTTAGGTTAGTTAGGTTTAAGTAGTTCTAAGTTCTAGGGGACTAATGACCACAGCAGTTGAGTCCCATAGTGCTCAGAGCCATTTTTTTTCATCATCACATACATTATATACAGGGTGTAAACAATAGTTGTTTACAGCGGGCCACAGTGATACATTGTCAAATTGACATGCAAAAGCACGGAAGCGCTAGCACAGACTTGGTGCACGAGATTTTCAATGTTCTGCATCTGAATCTTACACAAGCTGTCATATGGTGCATGACGGAGAGTATGTTGTATCACTGCTAGTCATTTTCTTTCCTGTTCCATTCGCAAATGGAGCGAGGGGAGAGCGATTGTCTATACCCTTCTGTATGATTGGTATATTATTTGGTACTTGTGCGCAATGTACGTTGGAGGCAGTAGAACAGATCTGCAGTCAGCTTTAAGTATCTATTCTCTAAATTTTCTCAAAGAACATCACTATCCTTCCAGGGATTTCCATCTGAGTTCACAAATCATATCTGTACCGCTCGCGTGATCGTCGAATTTAGCGGTAACAAATCTAGCAGTATGATTTTGAATTTCTTTGATGTCTTCCTTTAATTCGACCTGGTGTGAACTTCAAATACTCGAGGAGCACTGCAGAATGGCTCGTACTAGTGTTCTATACATGGGTCTCTACAGATGAACCATACCTTCATAAAATTCGCCCAATAAACGGAAGTCAACCATTCGCCTTCCCTACCACAATCCTCACATGCCCGTTCCATTTCATATGGCTTTGGAATGTTACACCAAGGTATTTAAGCAATTTGACTATGTCAAGCAGCACGCTACAACTGATATATTCGAACATTACGGGATTGCTCTTCCTGCTCATCTACCTTAACTTACTTTTTTCTACACTTAGAGCAACATCGCACCAACTAGGTATTTCGTCTAAGTCACCTTGATCTCGTATCTTCCTAGAGTCACTCCACGCCGACACCTTAGCGTACACCAGAGCACCCTCATAAAACAGCAACAGATTGCTGCTCACTCTGCACGTCATATCATTTATGTATCGAGATAATAAGAGTGGTCCTGTCACACTTTCCTGGCGAACTCCTGACGATACCCCTGTCACCGATGAACACTCGTCGTCGACGACAATGGACTGATTTCTGTTAGGTAATAAGTCTTTGAACCACTGACATATGGGAAACTATTAGGTATGATCTTACGGTTCATCTGTATCTAAATCATACCCCGCAAGCCACCTACTGGTGTGTGGCGGAGTGTACTTTCGGTACCACTATCTGATCCCTCCAACCCTGTTCCACTCGCCAATAGTGCATGGGAAGGATGATTGTCGGTAAGCCTCGGTATTAGCTCTAATTCCTCGAATTTTCTCCTCGTGGTCAATGCACGAGATGTATCTGAGGGGAAGTAACATGCTGTCCGACTTCTCCTGAAAAGTGCCGTCCCGAAATTTCAGTATTAAATCTCTCTGTGATGTACAGCGCCTCTCTCGTAGCGTCTGCCAGTGGAGTTTGTTTAGCATCTCCGTAGAGGTCTCTCGCCAGCTTAACGATTCCGTGACGAAACTCACCTCTCTTCGTTGGATCTTCTCCATCTTCTCTATCAGTCCCACCCGACAGGGATCCCAGGTAGATAAACAATACTCAAGAATCGGTCGAACAAGCTCCTTTTAAGCAACTTTTTTCGTGGACGAGCTACATTTATTTAAGATTCTGCCGATGACTCTGAGTCTGGTATCTGCTTTTCTCACTATCTGTCCTAAATGGTCATTCCACTGAAGATCGGCCCGCCGGGGTAGCCGAACGGTGCTAGGCGCTACAGTCTGGAACCGCGCGACCGCTACGGTCGCAGGTTGGAATCCTGCCTCGGGCATGGATGTGTGTGATGTCCTTAGGATAGTTAGGTTTAAGTAGTTATAAGTTCTAGGGGACTGATGACCTTAGAAATTAATGCCCATTGTGCTCAGAGTTATTTGAACCATGTGAACCACTGAAGGTCGCTCTGGATAGTTACGCCTAGATATTTTACGGCAGACGCTCTCTCCAGCTGTTTGTCATCAATAGTGTAGCTGTACAGTAGCGGATTTCTTTTCCTATGTAGACGCAACATGTTACTGCAAATTCTTACTATCTTCTGGCGTTGCTACTTTGGTATAGACAACTTCATCATCTGCGAATAGCTTTAAAGAGCGTCCTACACTTTCTATCAAATCATTTATATATATTGTAAATTGACCTATCACACTTTCCTGTAATACTCCGGATATTACCTATACATCTGTCGATTTAGTTCCGTTAAGAGCGACGTGTTAAGTTCCACCTGCAAGAAAGTCTTGAATCCAATAGTAAGTCTGCTCCGATACTCTGTAAGCACGTATTTTTTTACCATTAAACAACAGTGCGGGATGTTGTCAAATGTATTACTGAAATTAAGGACCACGGCAACAATCTGAGCCCCTTTGTACACTGCGCTATGTATGTCATGGAGGAACAGAGAAAGCTTAGTTTCGCAGGATCTCTGTTTGTGAAATCCACGTTAATTTTTATAGAGAAGATGTCAATTTTCCAAAAATGTCATAATTCTTGGGCATAAAACATGTTGTACAACTCTACAAAAAATTCACTTCAACGATATAGGTCTGTAATTGTGTGGATCTGTCTTACTGCCTTCTTAAAAATCTGAATGACCTGCGCCTTTTTTCCAGTCATTAGGTACCTTTCGTTGATCAAGCGATCTACGTTAAATTATTGATAGAAGGGGAGGAAGTTCTTTCGCATAACCTTTGTAGAGTGTTATAGGTATCTCATCTGGTCCTGACGCCTGTGAAACAATTTAGAAAGACTAAATTCAGTATTTCGGCTTTCTCTCTGTGACTTTCCTTGTCGGTATCGGTGTGGTCGCTGAGAGAATGTTCAAATTGTTCAAATGGCACTGAGCACTATGCGACTTAGCTTCTGAGGTAATCAGTCGCCTGGAACTTAGAACTAATTATACCTAACCAACCTAAGGACATCACACACATTCATTCCCGAGGCAGGATTCGAGCCTGAGACCGTAGTGGTCGCTCGGCTCCAGACTGTAGTGTCCATAATCGCACGGCCACTCCGGCCGGAGCTGAGAGAATGAATAGATGATTTTGACCCACTTACTGATTTTACATACCACCAAAATCTCATTGTTTTTACTCAGGTTGGTTAAGAACGTTTTACTTTCAAAATCATTGACCGCTTCTTTCATTGTTCTACTTACGCTCTTTTTCGCCTCGTTCAGCTTTTCTTTGTCATCTAGGTTTATACTTTTGTTGAAGCACTCTTTGCTTACGTAACACTTTTCTAACACGGCCATTAAATCAAGATGGATCTTTCCCATCCCTTTAAACGTTACTCGTAACTTACTTGTCTGGGGTACATTGTACGATTCCTTTGAATTTTTTCCATTTCTCCTCCACATCCTCGCCCCCATCACCAAATATTTGGTGCTGCTAGTTGAGACATTTTGATATTTATATCCTGTCACCCTTGCTGAGCAAATACATCTTCCTACCTTTCTTAGCATTCCTTGTAGGACCCGTCGTCAGAAATGCTGTCACAGCCTTATTGTCAATGATACCATCTTCTACGTTAACTGATTCAATAAGCTGAAGTCCGTTTGTTGCAAATCGGTCTAAGATGTTACCCTCATGAGTTGGTTCTCTGACTATCCGCTCAAGGTAATTTTCGGACAAGACATCCAGAACACTGCCACACGAATCCCTGTCCCTGACACTAGTTTTCGTGGCATAATACTTCCAATCTATACGTCGCAAGCTGAAGTCACCACCTATTACAACGGTATGATCATGAAAATTACTACTTATATTCAGCAAGTTGTGTCTGAAATGCTCTACAACTACAGATCCTGACCTAGGTGGTCTATAAAACCATCCGATCTCCATTTTTGACCGTTCTTAGATACTCAGTTTCATCCACATTAATTCATATTCTGAATTCGCCATAACCTCGCCAGATTTTATCGATTTTTTTTTACTCCAACAAAAACACCGCCACCACTGGTGACTAATCTGTTCTTACGATGAACATTCCAATCTGAACTTACGATTTCGTTGTCATTGACGTCTCTTTTCTGCAGGCTCTCTGTTCGCATTGCTATTCTGTTCCCAATATTATTTATGCATTTTAACCTTCAGTAAGCGATACCAATTCTGGGACCTTATCTTGGATGCTCCTGCAGTTTACTAAAATGATATTAATCTTTTCCATCTCTGATCTGCGAAAACAAAGATTGTCTGAGGCCACTGTGGCTTCCCAAACGGAAGGTTCTCTAACCTAAAAAAGTACCATGTACATTCCTCACTTACTCAGCTACGTTAGTAGCCGCTTCCTGCGTGTAGTGCACGCCTGACGTATTAAGGGGAACCCTACAATTCTCCACCCGATAGCGGAGGACGAGAAACTGGCATCCGATACCATCGCAGAGTCGTCTGAGCCTCTGGTTTAGCCATTCAACTCTGCTCCAAACTACAGGACCGCTATCAACCCTGGTACGGTGCTTACCCTGCAACCCGCATGCGTTGCTAGTTGCTTTCACCAAAACAGCCAGCCACCGAAAGGAGCCGAGAATGGCCTCAGAACCTAAGCGGCAGGCGTCATTCGTGCCGACATGTGTCACTACATGCGTCCGGCTGTACCCAGTGCGCTCGATAGCCACAGGCAGGGCCTCCCCCACATAAGGATGAGACCTCCCGGCAAACATACCGAATGCACTCTGAAATTCTTTCCCGCCGTGCCTGCTCTCTCCCTGAGGGGCTCCATCACCCGCCTAACATTCGAGCTTCCAATGACAAGGATAACCACCCTCTGTATTTGTCCGGACTGGGTAAGAAAATCGACGGCTGGCCCAACAGGAGAGGCATTCAGTGCTGGCTCAGAGTTACCATCACCACTGGATAGCACCTCGTACCTATTGCTAAGACGTAGGGAGCCAGCCGCACGGCCTGCTCCCTCTTTCGCCTTCCACCCAGCGACATCCGAACCCACCAATGTCTGCCACCCACTCTGTGGTGTGGACGGACCGGTCAGATGTTGCTTATCAGAAGCCGTGGAGATGTCCGGGTCATCAGGGGATTCCAATGGCACGAAAGATGTCGCAGGTCTCGTCACTGGGGCCCTAACGTCACCGCAACTTGGAGCATTGGCTAGAAGCTTGTCGACGGTAGCCAACGCAATTTCCAGCCGTTTATGGATAGGAGCCAACTCTCCTTGTGACCGCTTAAAACAAGCACAGTCCCTAGTCATACTGTACTGTGTATAAAACAGATATAGGGTCTCAAACGGTGCTACTGAGTTTGAAATGTGCAGAAAATATACCAAAGGAGAATAAAGTAACACTAAAATTGATGCGCAGATTTCTCCCTGTGCTCTGGGACCGCAAGCTCTTAAAAAGAAAGAAATTTATCTACTGAAGTCGATGTATTTACAGATACTTGTTGTTAGAAACCCTATTTACCGAAGAGATGTAAAACAATCTGCAGCGGAGCACTGTGTCAAACGCTTTTCGTAAATCTAGGAATATGGAATCTACGTGTTGCACCAGGGCTTAATTTAGATTTAAAATAGATTTAACATAGAACACCTGTATTAAATCGCAATGTACCTATAATTTGCCGCTCCGCCTGCACCAGTGAACATGGCAGTGGTTTGCAGAATGTAGTGACGTTCGTTTTCAAATGTGTTGCTTATTTGTAGCAATAAATAAGAACTTAGATCAGTTCAGGCGCAATACAATACAGTGAGTAGAAGGTAACTTACATTTAAGGTATTTACTACACATCAAATTCCGTGACCCATGCCACATCGTGTTTTTATTCCTCTCTTGGAAGCCGGAATTGTTCGTGGCCTTGATGGAGTAGCTATATCTCCATACTCATTCATCGATAAGTAGTTTATTAATTAATAATGGCCCATAGGTGTTCGTGGAAATTTTTCCAGGGGCGAGGGGGAGGGAGCAAGACAAAAAATTGTCATTTTTTACATAAATTATTTGACCAGTTTTGAGACGTGTGATGCCACAAGAACTAAATTTTGTATGTGACACAAATTTTGTATTAAATAGAATAGATGTTTATCTTTAGTGTACATAGATTACTTTGATATTTGTGAGGTAAGCGTGACTCATGATTACCTTCAAAAGTGAACCTTTTTGTATCATTAAAACCATGATGTATGTGACACATTTTTGAAGGTGACGATCTAAAATTATATTCTTTTACGATTACATTTGACATTTATCCAACAAAACGATCAATAAGCTCGAAAATAAAGCAGAAGAATATTTAGAAAACATATCTTTGTCCATACTCCAATAACGTTTAATGATACTCAGTATGAATGACCTGAAGTAGGGAATAATAAGGAGTGAGAATTCTGTTGGTTACAGACAAAAATAACAAGTCACAAAGAGCCTTTGACTAATCTTCCTCGAAAGAGATAATGCAGAGAACAAATTTAATGCATACCGGCGTGCACACAGGGTCACACGAGGCATGCTGTGAAACCATAAAATGCTAGAGGGAGCGCTGCTTTTAGCTATTGATGATTCCACAACAACACTTCAAAGAGGAAGTCGGCGTGGCACACAAGAGCTGCTTTTTTCCATCTTTGTTTGATCCACGTAACAGAAGTATCCTTATGATTATGGAAAGCAGAGCGAGTTATTGGTACAAGAAGCTGAAGCCAGCTCTCCATAATCGAGTAGCAGGTGTTAAAATTTCTAAAGAGAACATGGTAATTGCCGTAACATTACCTCACACCGATCAGCCACATAATGCTACAATTAGTTAAAGGATAAGCTTTGCGGAATCACAGAAATTACTTCTAGAGGTGTACGGGAAAGGGGTTAAGTGTCCCATCTTGAGGCCCCCCCCCTCCCCCACCTAGCCCACCTCAATCCTCTGCGGACGCCTATGATGCTCATAATTTTTCATGAACATCTACGTCTTTATCACCAACAATACCCGGGAAGTGACCTGATAGAATGTGGCGAACGATACGTCTGGTACCACTAAGTGATGCCACCCTTCCAGTTCCACTCGATAAGGGTGCGGGGGAAGAATGATCGTAGGTAACCATTTGAATTAGTTCTAATCTCTCAAATTTTCTCATGTCACAGATTTGCCAACAAAAAAAAATCTGGTTTATAGGGTGACTAACCTAAAACTAGTGTTACCGATGTACAGTTTTCACACAATAGATTGGTGGTCGGAGGCTCGTATTGTTGGTTAAGCAACAGATTGGAATAGTATTTAGAAAGCACATTTTTTGCGCAAACACAAACTTTTTTGACAATAATAAACTAATAGTAGGATTCTAGTGCAAGGCGTTTACGAGATATCGTATTTTGAAAAGTTCCCACACCAACACTTGTACAGAACTTGTGATAGCATACGCTAAAGAACAAAGTAAGTGCATACACTAGTTATATGGATTCCGGCCAGTAACCACACAACTGACCACCACAGGTTGAGCCGGCCAGTGTGGCCGTGCGGTTCTAGGCGCTTCAGTCTGGAACCGCGTGACCGCTGCTGTCGCAGGTTCGAATCCAGCCTCGGGCATGGATGTGTGTGATGTCCTTAGGTTAGCTAGGTTTAACTAGTTCTAAGTTCTAGGGGACTGATGACCACAGATGTTAAGTCCCATAGTGCTCAGAGCCATTTGAACCATTTGATCACACAAAGTTGTACGCTTCAGTATTACCAGTTTCTGATATTGCCATCTTCAAGGTGCAATCAAGTTCTACTGACGCTCAATCTATAAAAGGCGTGGTGCTACATAAGAAAGTGAAATACGTGCATCTACCTTGCACTTCTTTCACTTATTTACGATTTACGATATTGTAGTCATATTATTATCATTATTAATAGGGCAGTAGCATGCCTCCTGTTCTGCTGAATTTTTCAGTATCGACCGAGTAATGAAACTGGAGAGAGGATTGGAGCAATTTATCTTTATTTTATTTTCATATTCAGTAGACTACATCAGCTAGCCATGTTGGCTTTCCTTTTTCCGCGCTGACCTTTGAGCTTGGAAGCATGGGCCAGAAGTTTGAATGACTTGGAGGAGCCAAAGTAGTCCTTCTTTTATTATTCTAAGTAGTAGTACCAACCTAAAACTCAGTTTCTCCTGCGCGTTTGACTCTGTAAAGAGGCCTCCCTGACGAATCCCTGACTAAATTCTACCCAATCACCAATCACTCCGCCAAGTTAGGAATGTCTGCTTGAACAGCAGCTTGTTCGGTGACACATCTGTGACCCCTGATTGGCCGGCGAAAAGTGCACCAATTCCCACCCCCATTAGGCCCGGCTACTCTGGAGCAACGGCCGGTAGGCGGTTAGCAGTCTTGGGGAGTCGGTGGCGAGATCCAGAAGAAGACGGTAGCAAGCTGGTAAGCATGCGTGCTCTTGCTAGATTCAGAAGTGGATTGAGTCGCGAATACATATGAAAGTGTTAGGTGATTTTCAATTTCGGGATGATTTACGCCACATTGCTGTTGTTTCTTCCTCATTTTGCTACTTTGTTTTTCGACTTGGGATCAGAGCCTGGTCGGTTGCAGTATGCAAAACATACCTGAGACTCTCATTCACCACGTTCGGTATAATTCAACCCGCCTTTTAACCACTTCACCTTCAGCGAATGTCTTTCCTTCTCCAATACTCCGCGGTATTAGTGAACATTTCATAACGGCCTTTTGTGTGTTAAGTTTTCCCTTCTTTGTCGCCCACGTGTGAACACGTGGCGAATAGTTCTGCACACGATATCTAAATTGAACCAGACCCTCGTTTCTTGTTTTCTTATTCTTAAAATAGGGTGTTACAGAATGAGTTTTATGAATTTTGTTAGTTTACGGGCGGGAGGCTGCTTTAATAAAGTGCATCCACAAGTAGTTCATAGTTTGCCTTTTCAATATTAGCTATTGGATCCCCTCTATTACCTTTCCCAAATTATTAGAGTAAATTCATTTCTGGATGGTCAGCTCCAACATTTCTTTGTCCATTTCGAACGCTAGTATTGTGGATGACTGCTGAATTAATGCCATATCCTCCTATGCCCCCCAGTCTTGCATTATCATTCATAGGTAACAAAATATGTATACTCAATAATTATACTTAGTTTTTACAAGAGTAATTTCGATTTATAATAAATTGTTGTGCTTTTAATCCGACTTTCAACGAAAAGTGTTAACCCCATTTATAAAGATACCAAGTAACTCCTCTACTGAATATGTTCCTCTTAAGACCTATTCAAAAAAGCAGATAAAAATTCACTAGACGCCTTCCTGAGAGACAATCTCCACTCATCCAAATGAATAATATAAGTGTAGACCAGATGTGGCTTAAATTCAAAGAAATAGTAGCGGCAGCAATTGAGAGATTTATAACAAATAAATTAACAAACGCTGGAGCTGATCCTCCTTGGTACAAAAAACGGGTTAGAACACTGTAGCAGAAACAACGAAACAAACATGCCAAATTTAAACAGACCCAAAATCCCCAAGATTGGCGATCTTTTACAGAAGCTCGAAATTTAGCGCGGACTTCAATTCGAGACGCTTATAACAGTTTCCACAACGAAACTTTGTCTCGAAACCCGGCAGAAAATCCAAAGAGATTCTGGTCGTCTGTGAAGTATGTTAGCGGCAAGAAACAATCAATGTCTTTTCTGTGCGATAGCAATGGAGATACTATCGAAGACAGTGCTGCCAAAGCAGAGTTACTAAACACAGCCTTCCGAAATTCCTTCACAAAAGAAGACGAAGTAAATATTCCAGAATTCGAATCGAGAACAGCTGCAAACATGAGTAACGTAGAATTAAATATCCTCGGTGTAGTGAAGCAACTAGAATCACTTGATAAAAGCAAGTCTTCTGGTCCAGACTGTATACCAATTAGGTCCCTTTCGGAGTATGCTTATGCATTAGCTCCATACCTAAAACTCATATACAACCGTTCGCTCGACAAAAGATCCGTACCCAAAGATTGGAATGTTGCGCAGGTCACACCATCATTCAAGAAAGATAGCAGGAGTAATCCACTAAATTACAGGCCCATATCATTAACGTCGATATGCAGCAGGATTTAGGAACATACATTGTATTCGAACATTATGAATAACCTCGAAGAAAACGGTCTACTGGCACACAGTCAACATGGGTTTAGAAAACATCGTTCTTGTGAAACACAACTAGCACCTTACTCATATGAAGTGTTGAGTGCTATTGACAAGGGATTTCAGATCTATTCCGTATTCTTGGATTTTCGGAAGGCTTTTAACACTGTACCACACAAGAGGCTCGTAGTGAAATTGCGTGATTATGGAATATCGTCTCAGTTACGTGACTGTATTTGTGATTTCCTGTCAGAGAGGTCACAGTTTGTAGTAATTGATGGGAAATTGTTATAGGACCCTTGCTGTTCCTTATCTATATAAACGATTTGAGAGATAATCTGAGCAGCTGTCTTCGGTTGTTTGCAGATGACACTGTAGTTTATCGACTAATAAAGTCATAAGATCAAAACAAACTGCAAAACGATTTAGAAAAGATATCTGAATGGTGCAACAAGTGGCAGTTGACCCTAAATAATGAAAAGTGTGAGGTCATCCACATGAGTGCTAAAAGGAACTCGTTAAACTTCAGTTACACGATAAATCAGTGTAATCTAAAAGCCGTAAATTCAACTAAATACCTAGGTATTACAGTTACAAACAACTTAAATTGGAATTAACCCACAGAAAATGTTGTGGGGAAGGCTAACAAAAGACTGCGTTTTATTGGCAGGACATTTAGAACATGTGGCATATCTACTAAGGAGACAGCCTAAACTACGCTTGTGCGTCCTCTTTTAGAATACTGCTCCGCGGTGTGGGAAACTTACCACTGACGGAGTACATCGAAAAAGTTCAAAGAAAGGCAGTGCGTTTTGTATTACCGCGAAATATGGGAGAGAGTATCATAGAAATGACACAGGATTTGGGCTGGAAATCATTAAAAGAAAGACGTTTTTCGTTGCGACGGAATCTTCTCACGAAATTCCAATCACCAGCTTTCTTCTCCGAATGCGAAAACATTTTGTTGACACCGACCTACATAGGGAGGAACGATCACCACGATAAAATAAGGGAAATCAGAGCTCGTACGGAAAGATATAGGTGTTCATTCTTTCCACGCGGTATACAAGATTGGAATAATAGAGAGATGTTAAGGCGGTTCGATAAACCCTCTGCCAGGCACTTAAATGTGATTCGTAGAGTATCCATGTAGATGTAGATGATAAAATTAATTGTAAATCCAATGAGTAGTTTTTAAAATTGTAAACAGCCTTCCAGTTGCAATGGATAAAGAATTCTTTACCTACGTTTCGACAAATATAAATTTGTCTTCTTCAGAAGGTGGCCTAAGGACAATGAACATCATAACTTATATTAGAAAGGTATGAAACTTAAGTCAAGAATAGATTTAAACACAAATTAGAGAGCTCTTGCATTACAGAAATATGAGAACGACGACTGGTACTTACAATTTTCCATTAGTAAGTACTAATGTATCATCAACGTTTTTACAAATGTCGGCACAGATCCATTTGTCAAAATTAAAATATAGCCCTAGAATTAGGGTTTGTCATGTAAATATAAATTAGTACATGGATCTTGCAGAGCTCGCAACTGACTGAGTGTAATCGGCGAGCGTAGTTACTCTGCGACCAGGGCAGGTGGCGCTCATGGCGCGAACCATGTGCCAATTGGCGTACAAAGGCAACGTGTAAATTATCAGTATTGATAACGTCCTTAGATAGAATAACAATAAAAAGAAGGAAGGCGTTTAACACTCTCGTTATGGGAGCATTGGTACAATTAATGTAGTTATACGTCAAAAAGGCAGGTGGCGCTTACGCCGAGAGAATTACGCGCAGTGGCATATACAGCCAAAATATAGAAATTACATTACACATCTCCGGCGGTACTCCAAAAGGATACCTCCCTTCGACTGTGCCATTCCAGCACTAATCGAAGCGCTAGGTTTTCAGGTGCCAGCCAGGCGAGCAGCAGCGGTCCCGGCCAGCAGCAGCGGTCCCGGCCAGCAGCAGCGGTCCAGCCGGCAGCAGCCAGCCAGCCAACCGTCCAGCAGCAGCGGTCCATCCAGCCAGCCCTCCAGCAGCAGCAACAGCCGCGGCATTCCGGCCAGCCGTCGTCAGCGTCAGCGCCAGCAGCGTGGGACTCTGGTCTTCGTCCGTCTTCATCTTCATCCGTCTTCGTCTTCATCCGTCTTCGTCTGTCCCCAGTTTTTTTTCCTTTCCTTTTCGTCCTGTGCATTTTTGTTTATCCCTGTCGTCATGTCAGCCCCCACCACCACTATCACCACAGCCATAGTTTATACTTCCCCCTCCGCCGCCACCACCACCATTACATGGTGTGCCCAGTCACACCACCTCCTTCCATCCATCCTCTTCTCACTCTCCCTTCGCCCTCGCTCTTTGTCGCCCCCTCTCCAGCTTCTTCCTCCCGCATCTCTCCCTCTGATCCTTTCCCCCCCCCCCCCACTCCCCCATCATGTCACTGCAGCTCACTGTCACCATCTCCAGCACCGCCTACTGCGCCCACGCTGGGACCTGCCCCATCCCGCCACTTCCCTATAGCTCCCATACCTCATATCACCACGCACCCTTCTGCCCCCATTAAACGCCCTAGAGGCACCACCGCCTCCTCCGCTCCCAAAAAGGCCCCGCCCCGTAATCCTCCCCCCCACCCCAGGATGCCACGGATGTCTCCCCACCTGGCCCTGCTCCCTCTGCCTCCTCCTCCTCCTCCTCCCCCCTCTTTATACAAATACCTCGTCTCCTGTCCCGATTCATCCCTTCTCGAGGCCCGGAATCTCTCCCTCCTCCTCCACCAACACTTCCTTGGTGCCCCCATCTCCCTCCTCACTCGCAGATGGTATTCCATTCTCATCTCCTCCCCCAGCCCCACCCTCCATACTGACATCCTCTCCTGCCTCCTTATTACCCATTTTGGCCCCAACGCACCCTTACCCCTGGTCCTTCTCACTCTCCTACCTGCCAACCCCAACCCCCGCGTCGCCTCCTGACCCTCACCACCTTGATCACTCGGCTCAGTCCGACGATCACGGAGGAGGAGGTGTTGGCGGAGCTCAAGGTGCATCCCACACTGGAGGTGCAGGCGGTCCGCCACATTTTCAACTCGGCCAGCCCCACCCGCCTGATGTGGGTTTTCTCCAAGGATGCCCCCTTCATTGACTGTCTCCTGAGGGAGGGTGCCCTCCTCTTCAACCAGCGCTATAAGGTCGACCCCTCCTCCTCAATCCCGGCGCTGCCAGAGGTGTCTGCGCTATAACCCAACAGCTGAGTGCCACGAGGACCCCACCTTCCCGCATTGTAGGCAAGAGCACTTCCTCCGGCAGTGCCCCAACCTTCAATGCCCTCCCTCCTGTAATACCTGCAATCTCCCCCATCACACCTACTCCCAGAAGTATATAGCCCGATCCCCTATGACCACTCCTGAACTCACAGTCCCTGTCCGTCCTCTGGATGACCCCCACCCCTCCTGACAATTCCCTTTGTCCCCTCCTCCCAACCGCTGAGGACATCATCAGGTTCCTCACCATTGTCCTACAAAACGTCCACCCTTTCCAGCGCCCTCACACCCTCCAACATGTCTCCCTCGCTTCCCATTCTATTTTCCACTTAAAAATGTATGACACCTACTCCAACAACCAGGCCCATTTCATCCTCTCCCGTCTTGACACCCTAGTCTAAATCCCTGTCATGGCGCAACAGCACCATATCCTTTTCAGCAACATCTGCTCCCTTCCCAGCAACAAGAACGTCTTCCTGCACACCCTTGCCAGCCACTGCGTGGATGCCTCCATCCTCAATAAAACCTTCCTTCAACCCTACCACACCGTCCACACGTCGCCCTATCTCCTTCACCGCTCCGATAATGCCCTCCCGATTGCGTGTGGTGGAGTTGCCATTGGTCACCACCGCCAGATCCCAGTTCGGCTCCAACCACTCCTTCGCGACCCCACTGACAGCTGATCCTCAGTCTCTTCTTCCCCGGCCTTACCGTCACCTGCGCCACCATCTATGTCTGCCCTAACACCCCTATTCCCTTCGACTTCCTCTCCCACATTGACTGTACCTTCTGCTCCTACGTGATTGCCGCCGACCTCAACATCCATAGTCGTTCCGCAGCCCAGTTACAGCGGTGGCATTCGTTCCTCTCCTCCCTTCAAGGCGACCTCATCCACATCCCCCAGCACACCCGTCCGGAATCCAACTCAACTCCCGATGTTATCCTTTCCTCCCCTAACCTCCTTGGCCACATAACGGTGGATGTCCTGGAGCCTATTCGTAGCGACCATCTCCCTGTCCTCCTCACCGTTTCAGACAGTCGTCGCCCCCGCCCCGACCCTCGTACTGACCCTCCCCCAAAGTACGTCAATGACTATTTACATGCCAACTGGAATGCCTACCAGGATACCCTCTCCACCCAGGGCGATAGACACCCCTTCACCTACCGCCACTCTGACGATGTAACCCATGCCGCCTCCTTTCTCCAGCAGACCTTGTCTGAGGCCGTCGAGGCCCACGTCGCTACTGTCGCCAACCACCCTCACCGTCCTACCCTACCCCCACAGGCCGTCCTCCTCCTCCATGAATCCCGTCGTCTCTACCGTGCCTTTCCTCACACGGGTGACCCGGACTCACTCCGATGCCACGGGCAACTCCAGTGACACATTTGTAATTTGCTCGCGGCTAAGAAACGCCGGGACTGGCGACCGTCATGCACACGTTTAAATGCTACCCTACCTATAAACTTGTCCAAGTTCTGGTCAGCCTTCCGTCGCCTTACCGGAACTAAACCCTCCCCCTCTTCTCCATAATGATCATCCCTTCCCTAACACCCTTAGTAAGGCCAATCACTTTGCCTCTTACCTCTCCGATGTCATTTCCATCCCCGATGAGCCCCAGTTCAGTTACTTCCTCTTCCCGGATGTCCGCGATCGAACTGACACCTCTGTCCCTCCCCTCGCACCTGGTTTCCAGTACTTGCACAACATTGCACACACGGAACTCAATGCCCCTATCACTACACAGGATCTCATTGCTACACTCTGCACGAAACGCAACACCGCTCCTGGTCACGATCGAGTCACCTACCATCACCTTCGTTAAGCTCCTGTCTCTTTCCTCTGCATCCTGGCCAGGCTCTACAACGTAGTCCTGTCCACCGGTTACTACCCCAACCTTTGGAAAACCTCCCGTACCCTGATGTTCCTTAAACCTGTTAAACCGCCGTCCGCCGTCTCCTCCTACCGTCCCATCAGCCTTACCTCGGTCTTCAGTAAGGTCCTGGAATCTATCCTCACCCGCCACACCCACCAGTATCTCCGCCAGCATCGCCTCTTCCCGTTACTCAGTGTGGCTTTCGGCCGTCCTTCTCTTCCGACAACCTTCTCCTTCACCCCACTCATCTCCTTTCTGAACAGCTTAATTCCTGTCGCTCCGCAATCTTCCTCTCCCTGGACCTCGAATGTGCTTATGACCACGTATGGCATTCTGGTCTCCTCTTCAAGCTCCAAACCTTCACCTTTCCCATTAACTACGTCTGTCTGATCGGCTCCTTTCTCTCCCATCGTCCTTCACACATCACAATCCATAGCACTGATTCCTATACCTTTTTTACCTCCGCCGGTGTGTCCCAATGCTCCGTTCTCTCCCCCCTTCTGTACCATTTATATACGGCGGACATGCTGCCGCCGTCAACCCTTTCCACCTTCTCCAGTTTGCTGATGACACCGCCTTCCTTGCCCTTGCCCCCATCCTGCAGCGCTCCCAACACCTTCTCCAATCTCATCTTGACTGGTTCACCGCTTGGTGCAACCAGTGGTTGCTCAAGGTCAATCCCTCCAAAACCCAGGCGATCATTGTAGGCAAAACCACCCCTTCCTTCCGCCTCCTTGATTTCTATCTCACCATCTATGGCCGTCCTATCGCCCTCACCTCCATCCTTAGGTACCTTGCCGTTACCCTCGACAGTCGACTCTCCTGGACCCCTCATCTCTGGACAATCCAAGCCAAGGCACGCTCCCGACTCCGTCTCCTCAAGCTCCTTTCTTGTCGTACTTGGGATCTGGACCCCTCCACCATCCTCCACACCTATAAATCCCTCACCCGCCCTATCCTTTGTTACGCCCATCCGGCCTGGATCTCCGCCCCCCCCTACCTTTTAGAAATCCCTTCAAATCCTTGAATGCCATGCCTTCCACCTCGCCTATCACATCTGTCTCCTCTCCCCCATGCAGATCCTGTATGATCTCATTCCATTCCCCCACCTCCTCCTTTTCCTTGAAAGGATATGGATCCTGTACACCTCCCGCAAACTTGATCCTCCTCACCTGCTTGTCTCACCCATCCACTCCCAACCCCACCCACTGCCGCACCTGTATTCTCACGTCCCACCCAGTCTCCATCTCTCCACCCTCCTCCCCTCCCTCTACCCCTCCTACCAACTTGGATCCTCCCACCCTCTCCCTGTGTTTGCACCTTTGGGCACCCTCCCTCCCTTCTCTCCCTCTTCCCTCCCTCCTCCATTTCTCCCTACTCCTCCCCCGGGCTTCCCCTCCCCTGTCCCTCTCCTCCTTCCCCCATCTTCTCAGTCATTAGCATCCTTGATCTCTCCTCTCCCACGCCTCACCTTTATTCCCCAGACCTGCACACGCTGACATTCGCGTGCCAGAGATCATCGCCATCAGTGTCTCGTGTGTGCCGTCGTGTTTAGTGTTCAGTGTGCAGAGGAAGGTCCAATCTTCTCGTCGCTGGCAGCAGGCACACACGACCGCACGCCAAGTCACTGCGCGCTCGACGCTGCTCACATTGTAGGTTTCTTAACATATCGGAATAAGAATTCAGGTTAGACTCATTCTGTTCATTCAAAAGTAATTCTGGTTGCCGTGTTCTGTGTACATAAATCTCCATTTCCTCCATTAGGTTCGGTAGTTGCCCCTTTGGCGCCCCATGTAACATTTTCATATTATTCTCTATTTTTTTCTGTCCAAATGTCTACCGAAAGCGCTCTTATTTGGTTATACGTGTGGTCTCTAAGGCTAGTCTTGCAATTCCTTTCTGTCTGACTGATATAAAAACTTGTCTTGGCAGTTGATCTTATAGATATCAGATTCCAAGCCGGCTGCGGTGGCCTAGCGGTTCTAAGCGCTTCAATATGGAGCCGCGCGTCTGCTACGATCGCAGGTGCGAATCCTGCCTCGGGAGTGGATGTGTGTGAAGTGGTACGGTTTAAGTAGTCCTAAACCTAGGGACCGATGACCTAAAATGTTAAGTCCCATAGTGCTTCGAGCCATTTGAACCATTTTTTTCAGATTCCTAATATTTGTTGTTGTTGTTGCCAACTTTGTGGCGTTGCCTATAACCAATTGTACTTTTTGTTTGAAATCAAATTTTAACATTCGTTTTTCTCAAAGCCTGTGCGGCTCTGTCGGATAATCCACCATTCTACGACATATCAACAAGTCCTCTGCGTTCAACCCAACGATTTCAACAATTCGTGAAGACGTGCTGTAGTACTTCGCGGACTATGGGCTGGACAGCCATCACGTTGGTACCACAGGTTCCTCTTAGTCTGCAGAGGAACATCTTCTGCCATATGTGTAAGATGGCCTGTAAGGAGGCCGCGATACTTAGGCGCGTTCAGTGTTCCGTCAATGAAAAACTGGCCTGTGAACTGATGGTTCTCACCGCATCTTTATACTCCATGGATGCTGACGTTCCACCGAACGAAATCAACGGGGATTCTCAACAGACCAATAGTGCATGTTTCGGCGGTTTACCCAGCCGTGTTTAGTAAATGTTGATTGGCTGATAATACCCGTACCTGACTACCAGTCCCTTCTCTGTGAAAACCGCACATCAAAATCGCTTTCCATTTCCGAAATATCTGAGGGTGCAAGTCGTAGATGATTCACCTAAGATCGACAGTCCCCTAGACTTAGAACTACGTAAACCTAACTAACCTAAGGATATCACACACATCCATGCCCGAGGATGGATTCGAACCTGCGACCGTAGCAGCAGCGTGGTTCCGGACTGAAGCGCCTAGAACCGCTCGGCCACAGCGGTTGGCTTTGTATACAGTGACTGATGAGGTATTTACCATCGAGCTAGCAGTGCTTATCATACAGTTCAGTGGAGTCACCGATGACCATTGCTAGAAAGTGAGATAGATCTGTAATGAATAATGAGGCTGTTCCAAAATACCAGGAGGGTGGCAAGTGCTCCCTCTTCCGTCACACCCCTCGACCCCACACCGCTTGGGGACACTGCTGGCAGCAGTTGAACACATTCGTCATAATTACGAATATTATAGACTTGTACCGATATGTATAGTGCATAACTAATGGATCACTGTGACTCGGCTACGGGGAAACATGGTAGCACCTCTTGATTGTATTCATTCTTATGGTATTGTTGTTTTGAATATTAGAAATTATTTGTCGCAGATCTCGATTTTAGAATAATATTTTGTAAAAAAGTTATTTGCCATTTTAGGCTTTATCATAAGTTTTCACAAATTTGAACTTATGATTGCTATGGCTGTAGTGGAGAGGGAGGGGAGGGGAGGGGGACGAAGTTTGAATGGCTGAAGAGGTGCGTTCCAGCACATAGTCTAGAAATTAAGTTAAGCACTGCAACTAACTTGTTTTCATGTCTTTAAGTTGCTTTTCTGTTCCAGGGATTTATGTCCTCCATGCTCCATCCAGTCAAAATTCTTTCTTAGACTTCTTCATTCATTTATTATCTTTAGAAACCATTGTCGTTATGATATTATGATCACTGATGTCTATAATATCTGTTGTGTTGGCAGAAGAGCCAACACTGTGTTACTAGAGGAGGCCGAAATGCACGCGTCTTAGCTCACGCAGGCTGGCGTCAGTAGGGAAGAACTATACTGACGTGAGGTCTGGGACATGACAAGGAATTAGAATTTAGAAAGCGGACGAAATTAGTTGATACTTAACTTTAATCCATTAATCATGAACGTCGCTCTTGACGGAACATGATTCACAATACTATCTATTCAGATTATAGTAACTGAATATGGCGCCTTGCTAGGTCGTAGCAAATGACGTAGCTGAAGGCTATGCTAAACTGTCGTCTCGGCAAATGAGAGCGTATGTAGTTAGTGAACCATCGCTAGCAACGTCGGCTGTACAACTTGGGCGAGTGCTAGGGAGTCTCTCTAGACTAGACCTGCCGTGTGGCGGCGCTCAGTCTGCAATACGAGTAACTGATAGTGGCGACATGCGGGTCCGACGTATACTAACGGACCGCGACCAATTTAAGGGCTGCCACATAGCAAGTGTGGTGTCTGGCGGTGACACCACAAGATCAACTGCCAAGACAAGTTTTTATATCGGTCAGACAGAAAGGAATTTGAAGTTTTGTTTTAGAGAGCCTAGAGCCTGAACAACTGTCAAACAGCGTTATGTTTGTACGATCCTCCTGCGTGTACGACTTTGTAAAGTCGAAATTTAAAACTTTGGCTTTCATTTTGCTGTCTTTTATTGCGACACCAGAATAGTCAACGAAAGACTTGATAGAAGCCTTCGACTCGATTAGTGATTTTACATAGGACAAAAATTTTCTCTGGTTCTCGTCAAGAACTTTTTGCCTGTGGTAGCTGTATGCTTCGCACGACGATCGTTCTACAGATGTACGAATTTTTACTTAATTTTACCTGTCGTCATTTCAACATTATTTCTTGAACTGTTAGTGCAACAGTGTCTGCGCCTCAGCGTTCTCCGAATTTTTTATTAATCTTTAGAGAATCTTTCCAGACTTTAATCCACTTAACCTACACCTACTCCTCCAGAGCATGATTTACAGTCTGTTAAATCTTTGCCATTGATGTTCAGATGTGTGTGCTGCTGAGGTCATTAGTCCCTAAGCTTACACACTACTTAACCTAAATTATCCTAAGGACAAATACACACGCCCGTGCCCGAGGGAAGACTCGAACCTCCGCCGGGACCAGCCTCACAGTCCATGACTGCAGCGCCTAAGACCGCTCCACTAATCCCGCGCGGCCTCTTTGACAATAACTTTCATTCGTCCATCATATTGGAACTAAATGGTGTCTGTTCATTGTTACATCTTTAGAAACCATTGTCGTTATGACATTATGATCACTAATCTTTCTCTCTATACCTGTACCGTCGATAAGGTCAAGTCTGTTTGTAACTGCAAGAACTAAAATGTTTAGGTGATGTGTGGGATGTGAAACTAGCTGTTCAAGACAGTTTTCGCAAAATGTATTCGGTAGTACTGTTTGACGACCTATGGGAAATGAAATCAGACGTCAGGATAACAGCAGATTTGTTTAATTAACTTCTTTATTCCGGCCCTCGGCCAAAGTACATCAGGAACAGCTACAGCATAAAGAGGGGGGCTATCACGATGTCACTTTCATGCTGCGGCAGGGCAGCGTGCGATACCACAGAGACGGCCGTGACATGCTTTCTGTGACCGGGAGGGGCTCTTTGCTCCGGCGGCGGCTGTTCTCATGACTTAGGTCAGGCTGCCCCACCCCGTGGTCGAGCAGCGAACCCCATAAAGCATTCCGGCACGTTTCTACGAGTGTCACAGGCTCTTGGCGTCTGCTGTGATACTGAGACGAAAATATTTTAGTACACGAATGGCTGAGTACTTACACGCTCACGACTATGTTCATTTAGGGCTTAAGGCATATACTCTAAACCCTCTGTGGCGTCAGCTGTTGCTATACTGCGCCCAACTGGCTCTGTTTCGCAACACCTGTCGGCCATCTTTTGCTTCACAATGCATGACACACTTGCCTCTGGCTGGCTCTGTTGCAGCTCACAACCTCTATGGCGTACTTTTTGACCGAATATGAGCTATACACTTTAGTACTGACCATACAACATGCAATGAATTCATAGACAGCCCAGCGTATACACGGCATTATAGAAGTTAACTCCAAGAACTGTTGCATGATCTAGGTATTAAAACGCTACTGACGATATAGATTCCTTGAATGAGACTAAAACTTTCACAACAAAATCGGGTGGCTGGTAAAAACATCCGGTAGTTAAACTGAGTTCACCTAGACCTGCTACACACATCTAGATAACTTCTCAGACGCAATTTCGAATTCGATACACCCAATACCTCATTCGACTGCAATAAACTCTCTCCCTCCTACGGCGTCTAATCTCTCTTTCCAGTGTACATCCATTACCTTGCTCTTTGCATGCAAACTATTGCTTCTAGAAAAAAAAATGAATAGGAAGTTAAGTGCAATTTAATTTCGTACTGCAGTTGTTTTTTATTTTGTTAGAGGCTTAGCCAGCTACTTTGTTTAAATTTTTAATTTAAACTTTCTCCTGAGGGTACTGAAAGAAAAAAGTCGTTTTTAAACACTACACAGAATGTAATTATGTTTACAACTCGATCCAAACGTAAGCCCAAAAAGCACGGTAGTTTCGTAGTAAGGAGACCAGACAAACAGAACGATTTAATTCTTGTTTTTATGCTGTTAAAATTAATAAAAGTTTAAGGTAAAATTTACACGAATGTCAGTTTTACAACCTGTAAGTACACAACTAAGCTGGTGGCGTAATAACAGGCCAGTCAATGAAGACCAAAACGGTATGTAGTCGCAAATATTTGTACACTGGTAAGAGGTGGGGCCACAAACAATATACTAAAAATCCTTACCAATGAGAGGCGGTGGTCACTTTGAAGCAAAGCAAGCGCTGTATCATGTATAAGATACAGAGGCGAGCGAGTGCACGGGACTTACCCTAGTTCACTGCTAGTAGCGTCACGTCATCGTAACGCGCCTGCATATAGTATTGCACCACATTTAACATAAAAGTAAAAATTAAGATTTGTGTGTAAAACTTTGTTAAAGTATAGTTCTATGTAATAATGTTTCAGGTAACAAATCTTAATGTTATAAAATTAGTAGTTTACGTAAAATTCACGTTTTGAAAGAAAAATAGGAGGCGCTAAATAATGACGCTAGGAAGCCAAAATTTGGTGAGAAGGTGCAGTAAGAAGTCATTAATGAGTGGTGCTGGTTTCCAAAACCATAAAACTAAAATTGACTCCAGAATCCGCGTTTTTCGGAAAAATCAGAGGCGCGAAATAATAGAGCTACAATATTGAAAATTGGTAGGATGCTTCAGTTCACCCTAATAATAATAATGGAAATACCACAATCAGTTACCTCTTCTAGTTTTTTAGTAATTTAGTAAAAACTACTTTTGTGAGTAAAATGTACATAAGCATTATAGATTAAGTACTTTAAATTTTAATGATAAAACAAATTCTTTAAGACCAATGATCAGATAGGACAATTAACAAAGCTACACCAAGTTTTAGTCTTGTAGCATAATTAACAGCTGATACAAGTCTTGATAAAGCTATGGTTCAGAGGTAACAATCTACCGTTAGTTCCATTGTAAGAATTCTAGAGAGTAAAGTTTTAATTTTAGCGGGCTGAGATTTTCTACGTGCTTCTGTACTGCTCAGATGTATGTATACAAAAATTGAGAAGTTTGTAAAGCTATTATTAAATGTGATATTTAAGATTATGTGCCTGAGATAGCGATCATTTGGAGGCTGCAGGCATCTGCATAGGAACGGAAAGAACAGATGCTCTCTTGGCGGTACGCGCCGGAGCTATATAAAAAGAGCGGCAGAGGCAGTAGGAAGCTCACTCCGCATTAGACCAACGCCTAGTCCACGCGAGCTTAACGTCCGATCGCGCCTCGCCTCGGGTGACGTCATAGCGGGCTGTGACATGCGCGTACTTAGCAATGTAAACGGACATTGAAAATCGCGAGGACTGTACACCGTCCTGGATCGTTTAGACTTCGGTAACAACTGTTATTGTGCCGTCCGTGTGAAGTATAATTCCGCGTGGCAAGTGGTGACTAACTCCACTTTTAAGGCGAGCATTAATCTTTTTTTTTTTTTACATTATTGCGAACTATTAATAGAGCACCGTTAGTTAGAGTAATGAACTATTCGGGAGGAACTTGCTGTAGAAGTCGCCTCTGAACTATTAAACGATTGGCTGAATTAACAATATTTAATGTCTTTAGCATTTTCAGAAGTTTCGAGTAATTTGTGTGAGCCTTTAAGATAATAAAATCTTGTTTGGAACTTTAAATTTTATTGAAGCAGCCCTAATCCCGTGAAGAACTATGGATATTTTTCGTTTAGCTGGGCTGTACAGGAATGTGGCCGTGCAGACTGGGAACTAAGGTCAGTAAGTTTCCCTTCGCTTTCTGACTGGCCACCAAATTAGTTGCCAGGCTCGCGTGATTTAAGGTGGCAATGTTCAACTTTCATTCAACATTAAACAACGACTTCTTCGCCGTCCCACATATGTTGCATCGGCAATAGTCTGTTACGTGAAATGAACATTCAAACAACTCATTCGACGACTTCTTCGCCGCCCCACAACTTGGTACGATTCTCTTGAATAAATAAAAAAACCGACGTCTCTAGCGGAAAAGTATCCTGATACAAAATTAAACAGCATTAAATTTCCCATAAGAAAAGTCAAATTCATTTTTTTCTGCACGACCAACAGTTAGCGCGAAGACAGCGAGAGAACACTGAAAATCTCGTGTAGCACGCATGCTCTGTAGCTCAGGTGGTATTGGTAGGCCATGTATTTCATTCTTCCTCAGTTGGTCTTTTGCTCTATCCAGTTCTCCCATTTTCAGTAGCGTTCGTACATTTCATGGTCCCATCTTCACCGCAATTTCAAACGAATTCCGCTAAATGATGATCTGAGAAGCTCTCTTACCTCTTCTGCCAGATATTGTCTTCCTAGAACCGTCATAAGTAGTTAACTCCTCATTAATGTCAACGTTCATGGTTGCATTCTACTTGGGACATACTTAGGGTCTTCACTGGAGTAATTTCCGGTTGCTTTACCCTTTTTATGCCGTTGATCAAGACGCGTTGCTTCATCCAACTTCAGGGGAGATTTCTCAACCCAAGGAAAAAAGTGTGCCCTGATCTCACTTCGCTCATTCACCCTCGTAGGAGACTCTTGGCGACTTTGAGGAGGTCCGCCTATACCCGTGGCCACTCTGTAACATGACCTGGATATGTAATCGAAATACTCTAAAAGTTCCCCTCAGATGTTCCACCACTATTGCTGCTGAGGCAGGGGGTGTATAAAAGCATACGTTGGTCATATTTGATCTGCCTTTAACGCTTGTCTTCACCCAAAGTATTTCGCTTTCTGAATCTGCACTAATATCACTACATACTATCTTGTTTTTGATTCCCATAAACACGAGTCCACTACCAGCTTTCTATCTACCAACACAACATAAATTGTAATCGTCCATCATTAGCGTTCAGACTATCTACGCCAACATTCATTCTACTCGAGAAATTCATTGGTATTAACATCTGGTATCAACCAGTTTTCTGTCCCTTGTTCTGTGTGGGTATTGTTACCGTTCATAAGCTGAACTAGTCCCGGGGTCTTTCAATCATTTCTGGCAAATGCCATGATGGTTCCTTTGAAAGGGCACTTCCGACTTTCTTCCTCCTGCGTACTTACGGAATATTGGGAGTAGCTCACAGTTGGTTCACCTTTAACTTTAGCAACAGAAAGCAAAAGGTTATTACTCAGTGTTGAGAATGGCTGTAATGTAGGGTCTGAATGGGGTACGGTCAAATCGGGGGGCTGCCCCAGGGATCGGTGTTGGTACCACTCCTGTTCCTCATTTATATAAATGATATGCCCTCTAGTATTACGTATAACTCCAAAATATTTCTGTTTACTGATAACACTAGCTTAATAGTAAAGGATGTTGTGTGCACCATTGTCTCGTTTTCAAATAGTGTAGTTCACGACATAAGTTCATGGCTTGTATAAAATAAACAAGCTCTATACCACAGTAAGACTCAGTTTGTACACTTCGAAACAAACAATTCAACAAAACCTGACGTTTTAATTTCACAAAATTGGCACATGACTACTGAAAGTGTCGTGGAAAGCCCATGTTCAGGACCTTGTTCAGAGACTGCCATTTTTACTGTCATTTTTTCTATTCGAACGGTATCTGAAGTAAGTGATCGTTCGACGCGGAAATTAGTCTACTTTACTTTTTATTCGCTTTTGTCGTATGGTATTATATTTTGGGGTAACTCTTCCCATTCTTAAAGCAGATTTTTGGCTCAGAAACGGGTGGTTCTGGCAGTATGTGGTGAAAGTTCACGAACCTATTGCCGAGCCCTGTTCACGAGTCTGGGTATTTTGAAATTGACCTCTCAGTATATATATATATATATATATATATATATACATATATATATATATATATATATATATATATATATATATATATATATATATATATTCCCTACTGTCATTTCTTGTTACAAATATAAGCTTATTCACAAGAATAGGCAGAAATCAAACCTGCATTTGGATCGGACTTCATTAACTCTTGTGCAGAAAGGAGTGCAGTATACAGCTGCATCCATTTCCAATAAGGTACCACAAGAATTCAAACATATTAGCAGTAATCCACGCGCTTTCAATTCTTCACTGAAGAGTTTTCTCCTGGTTCACTCCTTCTATTCTGTCGAGGAGTTCCTTGAAAAATTAAGCTGATTCTTGTTGCACTGTTGATTTAGTTTACTCAAACTTATGTTTTGACTTTTTTCGGGTTCGTAAACATATTGTTTTACCTGTTATTACTTTTACTTTGTAATTTAATGTTCTGACACGTTCCATGACCTTGGAGATTTGCGCCTCAATTTGGCCCTACGGAACTTGAGATGTAAATAAATAAATAAAAAAGTAAAATATGTTCAGTGGGCCAACGTCAAGCATTGCCCAGAAGTACTGTCCCAAAATGTGGCTTCCGGGTTGTAGTTGTAGTTGTGGTTGTAGGTGTAGGTGTAGGTAACTAAAATACCAAGGAAAGTTTACACTACGCGCGTCTACTACCTCACAGTATAGCTGTGGATACTAGCAGTAAACGGCAGGTGATTATCCCAAATAGGAAGCATGGCCATATTTGACATGCGAAGTAGACTGAACCGTCAGGTTCATTGACATACACTATGTAATCAAAAGTTTCCGGACACAAACAAAAAAATATGTTTTTCACATTAGGTGTATCGTGCTGCCACCTACTGCCAGGTACTTCATATCAGCAAACTTAGTAGTCATTCAACATCGTGAGAGATCAGAATGGAGCGCTCCGCGGAAGACACGGACTTCGGACGTGGTCAGGTGACCGGGTGTCGCTTGCGTCATACGTCTATACACAAGATTTCCACACTCCTAAACGTCCCTAGGTCCACTGTTTCCAATGTCACAGAGAAGTGGAAACGTGAAGGGACATATACAACACAAAAGCGTACAAGCCGACCTCGTCGGTTGACTGACAGCGACCGCCGACAGTTGAAGAGGTTCGTAATGTGTAACAGGCAGACATCTATCCAGACCATCACACAGGAATTCCAAACTGTATCAGGATCCGCTGCAAGTTCTATGACAGTCAGGCAGGAGGTGAGAAAACTTGGATTTCATGGTCGAGCGGCTGTCCATGAGCCACACATCACGCCGGTAAATGCCAAACGACGCCTCGCTTGGTGCAAGAAGAGTACACATTTGACGACTAAACAGTGGAAAAGCGTTGTGTGGAGTGACGAATCACGGTACACAATGTGGCGATCCGATGGCAGGGTGCAGGTATGGCGAATGCCCGGTGAACCTCATTTGCCAGCGTGTGTAGTGCCAACAGTAAAATTCGGAGACGGTGGTGTTACGGTGTGGTCGTGTTTTTCATGGAGGGGGCTTGCACCCCTTGTTTTGCGTGACAGGCACTATCACAGCGCAGGCCCACAGTGATGTTTTAAGCACCTTCTTGCTTCCAACTGTTGAAGAGCAGTTCTGGGATGGCTATTGCATCTTTCAACACGATCGAGCACCTGTTCATCGTTCACAGCGTGTGGCGGAGTGGTTGCACGACAATCACATCCTCGTAATGGACTGGCCTGCACACAGTCCTGACCGGAATCCTATAGATCACCTTTGGGATGTTTTGGAACGCCGACTTGGTGCCAGGTCTCACCGATCGACATCGATACCTCTCCTCAGTGCAGCACTCCGTGAAGAATGAGCTGCCATTCCCCAAGAAACATTAAAGCACCTGACTGAACGTATGCCTGCGAGAGTGCAAACTCTCATCAAGGCTATGGTGGGCCAACGCCGTATTGAATTCCAGAACTACCGATGGAGGGCGCCACGAACGAGTTAGTCATTTTCAGTAAGGTGTCCGAATACTTTTGATCACACAATGAAAGTACTTGTTTGTAGACAATCGGATTTTACCTGTTAATCAGCGAACAAAGTGGTTCAATACCTTGAGAACTGAAAGAAGAGAATAATGGATCCAGATTTCCTTTTCGAACATAGAACATTCCAGCAGATCGCTTTCAATTCTGGCGATTTCAGAGCCGAGGAAAAATTTGTTATTAGGTCCTCATGCTCATAAAAAAAAGTTCAAATATGTGTGAAATCTTATGAGACTTAGCTGCTAAGGTCATCAGTCCCCAAGCTTACACACTACTTAACCTAAATTATCCAAAGAACAAACACACACATCCATACCCGAGGGAGGACTCGAACCTCTGCCGGGACGAGCCGCACAGTCAATGATTGCAGCGTCTGAGACCGCTAGGCTAATCCCGCGTGGCACTCATCAAAAACTAGTAAAGATTTTTTCCTCTTCGAAGTCATAATCTTTTGTTGGGAACGCTATCTGCACCATTAGTTATCTTAAATGGCGTAATAGCAATTACCTGGCATCTCGTCTTGAATATGCGTCTGCAAGACACTAAAATTAACGATGTGAACTTTAAACACTCTATACAATCTCATAACGCTCCATGTTTGAAGAAAACTGATCTGGATAGTAGCTCTTTACTGTTTTTACTATAGGTAAATGTTGTGGCTGGCAGGAGAGCCAACCACTTGGTATTAAAGGAGGCTGAAATGCACGCGTTTTAGCTCACGCAGGCTGGCGTGAGGTCTGGAACATGACAAGGGAATTAGAATTGAGAAAAACGGACGTAGCTGGTGGAATACTTAACTTTAATCCATTAATGACGAACGTCGCTCTTTATGGTACATGATTCACAATATCAATAGTACCGATACTGGCGCCTTGCTAGGTCGTAGCAAATAACGTAGCTGAAGGCTAAGCTAACTATTGTCTCGGGAAATGAGACGTAGAAGTCAGTGAACCATCGCTAGCAAAGTCGGCTGTACAACTGGGGCGAGTGCTAGGAAGTCTCTCTAGACCTGCCGTTTGGCGGCGCTCGGTCTGCAACCATTGATAGTGGCGACACACGGGTCCGACGTATACTACCGGACCGCGGCCGATTTAAAGGCTACCACCTAGCAAGTGTGGTGTCTGGCGGTGACACCACAGTAAACACGTCATGCTGCAGAAAACAGTTTCAGAGTTCATCCGTCGGGTCCCATTTTCAATTATAGGAAGCCCAAGTTTAGTAGTCTACACTACTGAAGCCGTTGTTTTGGACACTGTTTAAAAAATTTTAAAAATAGCAGCTGCAACAAAACTGTTGATATACGAGGGGCGTTCCGGAAGTTATGTGGGAACGTTCCACAACAAACTGCATATTTTTTCAACCGAAATTAGCGGAGAAAAATGTATTTCATTACTTATTTCCGCTTCAGCCTGTTTAATTTCACGATTTTCCTACTGGTGGCAGCATTATACTTAACCTTCAATGCGGTGTGTGTAACTTAAGTGCATTCCAAACAGTGAACTTTCATTGGTTCTTTTTTCTTTTTTGGGGGGTGGGGGGTGGGGGGGGCGGTGAACAAGAAGATCACAAATATTAATAGGCGCCTGTTCAAGGCATCTGTCATCATCGCAACAAGTACATGCTAACATGTCCGATCTCCCGCGTACCGACCGGCCACACACAGCTATGACCCCAGCAACGTTGGAACGTCCGGACACTCTCATTAGAGATGACCGACGGATCTCAGTAGAACACCTCGCTACCGAACTGGACGTTTTTGTTGTTAGTGGTGACACACGGGTCCACCAGGTGGGCTATTCAAAGGTGTGTACCAGCTGGATTCCACGCCGCCTAACAAAAGACCGTAAAGAGCAACGAAGGACTATCTGGGCGGAGTTGCTAGCGCGTTACGAGGTCCATTGTGACGCTATGTTGTCGAACATCTTCACAGGCGATGAAACATGGGTTCATCACTTCGAACCGGAAAAAAAACGGCAATCCATGGAGTGGTGCCACATTACCTTTCCTCCTAAGAAAATGTTCAAAGCCGCGCCCTCAGCCAGTAAAGTAAAGAGGAGGGTCTTCTGCGACTCAGACGCAGTTACTTCGTTTGATATCCTCCCTTACGTGCAACGATCAACTTTGAAGTGTACTGTGCTATCCTCAGTGAATTGAAGAAACGGCTTCAGCGTTTTCGGTGACACAACAATGCAAAAGAGCTACTTCCTCTCCATGACAAAGCAAGGCCTCACACAAGTCTGCGCATCCGAGAGGATCTCAAAAAACTTCACTGGACCGTTCCTCCTCATTCAGCGTATATCCCGGATCTTGCGCCTTCCGGCTTCCATCGGTTTGGCCCAACGAAGAATGTACTCCAGGGGAAGCGGCACGTGGATGATGAAGACGTTATTGATGAAGCAAGACGTTGGCTCCGACGTAGAATAGTAGGGATGTACCATGTTGGTCTGCCCAGTGAGTTTCAATTTAGTTTAGTTTTAGTTATGTTGTGTTCCGTAGATCATTTTCCCGATTATTTTATCGACATGATGTGGAACAAGACAGATTACAAGACATATGTACACATTAGAATAGTGCTAACATTAATATTACTGAAATTTTTAGTTTTACACACGCAACTACATTTAGATGTACATTTTTTAAAACTTTTTTACCATTTCTGAAACAGAAAATCGTCCATTTAGTAGAAGGAGTTGTCCAAAAGAAATGATTTTAAGCTAGATTTAAAATTTGACCTGCTACCTCACAGGCACTTTATGTTGTTGGGCAAATGAAGTGACGTATGACCGTCGCACTGAAAGGATATTGTTGAAATACAGGGTTTTGTAGCCAAAAGAGTGGGGAATAACATGTATTAGGATCCTGAATAAAACAAACCTGCTTCTAGAAAAAAGAGTTTTTTATTACTTGGTGAAGTCGCTTCGTACATTTCCCATTGAAAAATTGTTGACACTGTGTGCTCTGTAAGCGTATGAAGCCCAGCAGATAATTGCTCGGATGTGAGTGCTAAATATTTTTAGGAAATATGGTAATTTGTGGTAAGGTGTTATTGGATCAAACTGCTAAGGTCATCGGCCCCTAAGCTTACGCACTACTTAATCTAACTTAGCTAGCTTACGTTAAGTAGAAAACACACACCCATGCCCAAGGGAGGACTCGAACCTCCGACGGGGAGAGCCGCGACGGGGAGAGGCGCCTCAGACTTAGCGGCTACCCTCCAAGGCTAAAACTTTTAGCCAACGACATTTTCTCATGAACTATGCACCTGTCGTAACAGTTGATATAGTAGCTGCATATATTTTTTGAGGATTTCAGATTGTTGTTGCGGGAGAAGCAGTTACACTTCCGCTTATAAATGTCATTAAAAGCTTGTAAGGTTGACAATAACGCCAGACACACAATGATCGTCGATTTATAGCTTTTAAAATCTAGGCCGCGACAATCAGAATGTTGTACTTGTTAATTGTTGGAAAATATGCTACGGGTTGTGTACCTATACGCGCGCGCGCGCGCGCGCACACACACACTCACACACACACAAACACACACACACACACATACACACACACACACACACACACACACACACACACAAAATGGCTCTGAGCACTATGGGACCTAACTGCTGCGGTCATCAGTCCCCTAGATCTTAGAACTACTTAAACCTAACTAACGTAAGGACATCACACACATCCATGCCCGAAGCAGGATTCGAATCTGCGACCGCAGCCGTCGCACTGTTCCTAACTGTAGCGCCTAGAACCGCTCGGCCACCCCGGCTGGCACACACACACACACACACACACACACACACACACACACACACACACACACACACACACACACTGAACTTAACAACTACACCTAAGTCTAAGCCTTCATCCTATCCGGAAGGTAAGATCTAATGCGTGATTACTTGTATTTACTTACGGAAGAATTAGGGAAGTGTTTCTAGGTTCCGGAATTCTAAATAATTTGGTACATCGTTGCTTATTTCTGAGGTTGTAAATGCGTAACTTGCGATCCTATTCTTTTATCCCCCTCAGTACTTTTTCAATCAAGCTGTTTAATCAAGAGCAATTGAAGGAGAAATATCGTGTGGGTTGGAGAAAAGGCGATTCAGGCGCCGCTGGAGTAAGTAGTCCCAGATGTCGTCAGTCCCTAACCAAACCTCAGCGTGGCTATCGAGTGCACGATAGGCAATATGCATGACATCAGAATACTTTTCGAGGACACATTGTGAATCTCCAACAGCTGGCATACATTTCATTTTGGCTTTTGCCGTTACCTAACGTATTAAACAGACGATACACACGTAAAAAGTTCCATCTAACAAATAATATATTAACTTAGATTTCAATTGTACGAGGGTGTGCTGAAAAGTAATGCCTCTAAATTTTTTATCTGTAAGTTCTTGAAGCTTTTTAAATAATATATATATATATATATATATATATATATATATATATATATATATATAATCATTGTACATGTCTATATTTATTCTTCATGCCCACATATTTCTTTCTGAACATAGTCACCATTGGCTCAAACACATTTTTCCCAATGAGAGACAAGTCTTTCGATATCGTCACTGTAGACTAATGTTAGATGTTGTTGAAGGAGCCACAGCGTCATCTCTGCCTCCACCGCTTCATCACTATCAAAGTGAAGTCTTCGAAGATGTTCTTTTTGTTTAGGAAACTGAAGAAAATCGGATTATGCCAAGTCGGAACTATATGGAGAATAATTGATTGCAGTGAACCCATGTCGTCCGATTATTGCACAAGCTGCACCGCTGGTGTATGGAGACGGTGCTCCATGTATGGATGAAGTCATTGATTTCGAAACTTGATTACAGCACCGTATTTTTCACGCACCGAAGTATTTGTGTTAAACATTCCATGTTACGCTCTAAAATTCAGAGTCCTCTAGCAGCAGAGGGCTGCCAATATGTAGACGTAAAGAATAAAGATGTAAAATGTTAATAACGTTTGTTTTATTTAAAATGATTTAAGAATTCTTACATAAATTCGGAGGCATTACTTTCCAGCACGTGCATGTTTCAGCATGCTATTTTACAAGGAAAAGCAAAATAGACCGGATATAAAAGAAACCTAGATATAGGGGAGGAGTAATTACATGTTAAGAAACGTTACATATATGTTGTTCGGTAAGAATATGCTCATCGGGAAACCAAACGGATCCTACATGCTATAGTACAACTGTACAGTCTATTGTTACACCACAAAATTTATAATTTACGAACCTGCATTACACTACATTGCACAGCACTACACAGTACAGCACTTTGTTGCTGTCTTTTGCTGGGAGTTTTATGCACATATCTTTTTACTCTCGCTTGCTACGGTTGGCCACTGGTGTCCTGAGGTATAGGCCAGGAATTACAGGGAGTAAGCTGTCTGGATCCTAAATTCTAGTTCTCCCTTACTATACTAGAGACTGGCAGGAGCGAGGTTGTCAGGGTAACAGGGCAGTCATTTCCTCGTTACTACCGACGGACGTTGTGGTAGCGCTTCCAGTCTTGATATATCTTGTTGTCAATATTGGCCTGTAGATCGTTGTCCGGTATTGTGCCTGACTGTACGTTCAGCTTGCGTTACAGGTCCCCATTTCTCACTGTGGTATCGGTTGCGCCTTCAAATACGTGCAACGTCAGTTGCGCGGGCGTGTTTCTCTCAGCCGCCAACGCGGCGCTAGGGTGCTGCCACCAACGATTACGCTGCTGCCAACGAGATGCAAGTATCTCCTTTCCGGAGCTGCAACGGCGTTTATGGAATGATCTCAGTTTGTGTGTTTGCCAATTGAATAACATTTATAGTCTTCTGTGGTGGCCACGCCTTCACATCTGATTAGACATTGTATTGAAGAGTGACAGATTTACAAATATTTTATATCTGTATATATTTCTACATTTATATCTGCTGTTAGCAATTGACGCTGCAATTTCAGCAACAAAGTCACGCATTATTTATAGTATATGATACTAGATGTAGAATAAATTATCTGAATTCCCTGTTCATGAAAGGCATCTGTTCCTCGCTCCTATATCCACTAAAGAAAGATGTCAAATGGTTCAAATGGCTCTGGGCACTATGGGACCTAACATCTAAGGTCATCAGTCCCCTAGAACTTAGAACTACCTAAAAATAGCTAACCTAAGGACATCACACACATCTATGCCCGAGGCAGGATTCGAACCTGCTACCGTAGCAGTCACGCGGTTAAAGACTGAAGCGCCTAGAAACCCTCGGCCACATCGGCTGGCGAACGATCTCACAACAGTTATTACGCTTTGGACTGTTTTATTAGCAAAGGTGCTCCAGTCCTGTCCCAGAGGATGCGTCTGAGATTCTGATTTTTCCAAATTCATGGGAGTGCGAGGTGTATTGCAAATAATTAGTAATTGAGACACGAACTACATACAGTTCGAAACTTTTAACACATTTATACAAATGAAGAACTGGTACGTTTTCCTCCATATTTCTTCCCATGCCTCTTGCTATTTCAGTACTACTTCATTTTATTCTCTCATGTGATTCAAGTATCTTCTGCATATTCTCATACTGTCGTCGCTGTGGTCTTCATTCCAAAGACTAGGTTGATGCAGCTTTCCATGCTTGTCCGTCCGGTAAAAGTCTCTTCATTCCTGCGTATCTACTGCAGCCAACATCCTTGCGAACCTGCTTTCTATACTCGAGTTTTGGTCGTCACCTACAGCTATTGCCCTAGTGAGACTTCATTTGTGAGCATGAAAAAAGACCTGTAAGCCCAGATATCAGATTTTTACGATTTAAATACCTGGAAAACTATCAATGAAATGACCTGAGGATATCGATAAAACGAGGACAAATGATATAAAAGATATGTAATCTGAGTTATGAAATGAACTGTAGTACTGAGAAATTTTGTAGGAAGTCTGGACTGAAATCACAAAAAGGAAAATTAATTTAAACTCTCCATGTTTTTCTTTAAGAAATCGCATTATTTGAAGGTACGAATATAGTTTTACAACCATCATAGAGGTATGCACTGTGTGACAGACAGTACGGCAAGCTCTCGGAAGTGAGGGATCGTCTGTTGTAGAACAAGTGCTCGTATTTAAAAAATTAAGAAATCTTTCAGCATTTGCTGAAACAACTAGCGCTTGCACTTTGATATCTTACTTTAATTTCGAAAACTGACTCATCGTGGGAAATAACCCACACGCTATAAAATAGTAGCAGATAATAATACACCACATGAACAATGCTTCAACTTTTTTACGAAGCGACATGGTCAACGACATAAAAAACAGGGTTAACAACCAGCAACTAAAATGTCTAATGCTAAACAAAACATTCAAGAACAAAATACGGGAGGGAACAGCTAAAATTTTATAAAACCATATGAGTCACAGGCCCCTAACGAAACATGACAAAAGTAAATTACAAGCACCAGAAAAGAGATTCATTAGGAGAGCGGAAGGTGTTGCCAGGGAAGACAGTATAACAAATAAAGATATTAGGAACGAATGAAATATTTATGACAGTCTGTTCAAAAGAATTTACCCGTGTTTCAACGTCTGGTATGTTAAATCTAGTTTGATACAGGTGGTACCTGCGGTCTTACTGCATGCCCTGAGATCTTCGCTTTCAGTGTGGGCAACAATTAAAGTCATTCGCCATCTATTGGCTGTGTTATGCATTACAGTGTCAGGACTCAAGGAGAAAGTGAGTTCAGGTGTCCCAGTGTTTTGCAGTGATATACACAGACGGAATTTCCTATTTTTGGACATTGTGTTCAACCAAACACATGCAATTTGGCATCTATATGGAGTGTAAGTTGCAAGAGCGGTTCATTTCATTCAAAAAGGATGTGCTTTCGGTCGTGTTGCTGCAGGTACCAATGCCTCTCCAAGTGCATCCACATGTCGCGGCCACGTTAGAGAGAGACAGGTCAGAACATTAGGAAAGTTGCGAAAGATCGCCGACGCATTGCAACCGTAATGAAAGGGTTAGGAGAAAGGACCATACGACCCACATATCCTGTTCGAGTACCCCTCTTGACCCGACAAGATCCTGCTGCTCACCTCCGATTCCGTCGTTCCCATGTCAACTGGCAACTCCGTCACTGGCGAAACGTGTTAGTGACAGACGAGTCCAGATAACTCCTGACGCAAGTGATGGCTGTGTTCGTGTGTGGAGACCTGTGGTGAGCAGTACCGGCTATAGTTTGTCGAGGAAATCTGTAGTGTCGTTGTCCACGGTCTCCTTATTTCCACGCAGTGTGTCGAACAGATCCTGTTGGACCACGTGGCGTCTGCTGCATTCAGTGCTGGCCCTGGACGCCATCTAATGTCAGGGCCTAAGTGGCTGGTGTCTGTACCGATGTCTTGCAAAGCCTGAACTTCGAAGTGATGGAATGGCCGCCGGTGAGTACCGGCCAAAACTCCATAGTGCGTATGTGCAACATGCTTGACAGACGTGTTCCATCACAGCCTATCCAAGAATTCCCATGGCCTGTCATTGAAGAATGGGAATGGATACCGCAGGGAGACCTCCACAGACTTATATGGAGCAAGCCACGTATGTGTCAGGCAGTGATAAATGCTCACCGAGGGCATACACGTCATTGAAGCTCTCAAAGTCGAATGAAAAGCACTCACGATGACAGGATAAATGATTATTTCAATACGTGTCGTACATTCGTTTTATGTAAACGATCAAGGATTTAATGCTGTTTTATTGTGTACTTAATTTGTGAATAATAAAGATATAATTTGGTAATTCACCCATTCCTCAGTTATTGCTGAATGGACTATTCCAGAGCCCCAATGCCATAATCTCCTAATTTTTTTGAGTGGTGTATTAATGAAAAGTCTAAAAAAGTGACACATTATAGAAAGAAGGAATGCTGACAGAATATCAAGTTTGGCCATGCTGTACCAGCCAAGAGATGGCTAGTAGCGGTACAGGTTTACTGCCCGCCACGTGCCGTACAGTTGCTTGCGGAGTATTTCTGTAAATGTAGATACTCTAACTCACCACTGTCCACCACCGACACTCGAGTAAGGACAAACCGGCCTAGTCTTTTGGATCGGAAGATGTACTTTCAACTGAGTTTTCAGGAGACGTAAACGCCACAAATGGTGTCTAAACTACCGTCACTCCTCCCCAAGATCCCTGCAGCTTGGAGTACTAACCTGAAGTCTGTTAAACATAGCCATCGTAGATTGTAGCTGTTTCCGGGTAGCTGTCAATCCCTTTTGTCTCTGCACGCACAACAATTGCAATTCATATCCATGTCATGCAGGGTAAAAGCTATACAAAACTACCAAAAAATTGTAAAGAAGGTAGCTAGTACCAACTGAGAAAGAACAAACAGAACGCTGCGAGGGAGAAAAATTAGCCAAGTGTGGCGCTACTAGATACGCGACGCGTGTAAAATATAATCAAGAAAGGTAAAAACTATCACTAAAATATGCTGTAAGTATCCCTTATTTAACACTAAATAGCGTGAAACGCACGAACTCTAAAAACAATAATAAATAACGCTACTGAAAATAGACATATGAACACCTACTTTCACTACATCCGTAGATAACGTAAAAGCTACTGCTTGTAAAAAAATATCTTGAGCAATTGGAAAGTTTTTAAACACTATTCAACCTAGACAAAAACACAAGTATTATTCACTCCTCCACAGAAGGATGCGAGAATGATCCTAAACCAAACGTGTACAATCAGATACTGCTACTAGCAGCTACTCTCGGCTCGATGGCTGTAGCCTTTGAATCTCCTCTCTCTTTTTACAAAAAGCTAATTCTAACAGGTTCGGTAAAAGTGTCACAGAGGCGGGTGAGGGAACAACGCAGTAGAAATTCTTGCTCGAACACATTTCTAGGGGATCATTAAACGTTGCTCCCTTTGTCACCATTTAGCCAACTATCTGTCGAACCGTTACATTTTTCTTAGTTTCATAGCAAGTGAGAAGACCTACAAAACACGGAAAAATTTACTACTAAAATTAATAAACCAGCATAGCGAAGGAATTGAGTGCGACAAGTATTTGTGATAGGAAACTGAACAAAAATTGTTTCATTAAATAATGAAAGCGGCTCCTAGCGTAGCGGAATTCGTGAAGCGTGCTCATGTAAGAAGTTTTGGACTGTGAATTCCCTCCGCTGTGCCGATACGACGCTTTCTGAATCCAGGCAATATAATTTTCGTCGTAGCAGATAGAGAATGTGTGAGTCGGTTGTTTGATTTGCGCACCAAACACAGAGTTCATCGGTCCCATCGGGTTAATGATGGAGGAGTAAGGAAGTCGGTCGTACCCTTTCATCACGGTATTTCCCAGAAATGATTTAGAAAAATCACGGAAAACCTAAATCAGGATGATCGGACGCGGGTTTGAACTGTCGTCCTCCCGAATGCGAGTTCAGTGTGCTAACCACTTCGCCACATCGCTCGGTAGCAGATCGAGGAAAGGATATTTTAGTATAGTACTAGTCAACTGCAGGATCGTCTATTGAAAGATCCCCGGACTAGTCTAGCCCACACAGAACTGGACAGAAAGCTGGCTGATACCAGATGTTAATAGCAATGGAATTCTCGAGCAGAAAGAATGTTGCATAGATAGTTTTAACGCTGAAGGTGGACGACTAGAATTTATGTTGTGTAGATAGGTAGAACAGTGGTGGTGGACGTGTATTTATTGGAATTAAAAACGAGGTAGTATCTCGAGAAATTAGTGCAGATTCAGGAAGCGAAATAACATGGGTGAAGACAAGCGTTAAAGGGAGATCAAAGAAGACCAACGAATGCTTTTATAGACCCCCTGCCTCAGCAGCAGTAGTGGCGGAACATCTGAGGGGCACTTGTAGAATATTTCGCTTAAATATCCGGGTATAGGCGCACCTCCTCAAAGTCGCCAAGAGTCTAGTACTAGGGTTGGTGAGTGAAGTCAGATCAGGGCACTCTTTTTTCCTTGGGTTGAGAAATCTCCCCTGACGATGTATGAACCAACGCGTCTTGGTCAACGGCATAAAAAGGAGAAGGCAACTGTAAATCACTCCAGTGAAGACCTTAAGTATATCCCAAGCAGGATGCTACCATGGACGTTCACATTAATGAGAACGGTTCTAGGAAGCCCATATCTGGTAGAAGAGGTAAGAGAACTTCTCAGATCATCATTAAGCGGAATTCGTTTGAAATTGCGATGAAGATTCGACCATGAAATGTAAGAACGCTACTGAATGTGGGAAAACGGGTTGGAGAAAAGACAAACTGAGTAAGAATGAAATACGTACGACGAACCAAGAAGGAATCATCAAAATAGCACAGAAATCGGTAAATGTGATGTACACGTACAGACAAACAAACGACTACAATTTCAGGATAATTGTATGAACTATTTCGAGAAAGAGCCTCACAAACTGCGGAAGTCAATAACTAGTTGGTCCACCCCTGCCCCTTATGCAAGCAGATTTTCTGCTTAGTACTGATTGACAGAGTTGTTGGACTTCATCATGAGGGATATCTTGCCAAATTCTGTCCAACTGGTGCGTTAGATCTTCAAAATCCCGAGCTGTGGGCAGGCGGGCGTTTTCTCGTTGAAATGTAAGCCCACGATTGCTTGCCATGAAGGGCAACAAAACGAGATGTAGAATATTGTCGACTTACTGTTGTGATGTGAGGGTGACGCTGGTGACATCCAAAGGGTACTCCAGACTATCACTCTTGGCTGGCTGGCGACAATTAGGTTGGTACCCCACCACCGACCAAAGCCCCTCCAGACACGGATTAAGTGGTCATCGGGGATTAGCTGGAAGCAGGACTCGTCACTGAAGACAGTTCTACTCCAGTCAAGAGATTCCAGGCTGAAGACGTGTCTGGAGACGCCCTGGGCAGCGGTGGGATACCGTCCTGACTATCGCCCGCCATACAGCCCGACGTTGTCCTCGATGGCGAGTGTTCATCGGAGGTGAGGGTATCATCTGGAGTGCCCCTGGGAAGTGTGGTAGGACCGCTGTTGGTTTCTGTCTACATAAATGATCTTTTGGATAGGGTGGATAGCAATGTGCGGCTGTTTGCTGACGATGCTGTGGTGTACGGGAAGGTCTCGTCGTTGAGTGACTGCAGGAGGATACAAGATGAATTGGACAGGGTTTGTGATTGGTGTAAAGAATGGCAGCTAACTCTAAATATAGATAAATGTAAATTAATGTAGATGAATAGGAAAAATAATCCTGTAACATTTGAATACACCATTAGTAGTGTAGCGCTTGACGCAGTCACGTCGATTAAATATTTGGGCGTAACTCTGCAGAGCCATATGAAGTGGTACAAGCATGTAATGGCAGTTGTGGGGAAGGCGGATGATCATCTTCGGTTCATTGGTAGAATTTTGGGAAGATGTGGTTCATCTGTAAAGGAGACCGCTTATAAAACACCAATACGATCTATTCTTGAGTACTGCTCGAGCGTTTGGGATCCCTATCAAGTCGGATTGACGGAGGGCATAGAAGCAGTTCAGAGGCGGGCTGCTAGATTTGTTACTGGTAGGTTTGATCATGACGATAGTGTTACGGAAATGGTTCAGGAACTCGGGTGGGAGTCTCTGGAGGAAAGGAGGCGTTCTTTTCGTGAAACGCTACTGAGGAAATTTAGAGAACCAGCATTTGAGGCTGACTGCAGTACAATTTTACTGCGGCCAAATACATTTCGCGGTAAGGCCACAAAGGTAAGATAAGGGAGATTAGGGCTAGTAGAGAGGCATATAGGCAGTCATTTTTACGTCGTTCTGTTTGGGAGTGGAACAGTGAGAGAAGATGTTTGTTGTGGTACGAGTTGCCCTCCGCCACGCACTGTATGGTGGATTGCGGAGTATGTATGTAGATGTAGATGCAGATGTAGATCCGGGAGTTATGGCCTGGGGTGCCATTCCGTCTCATAGCAGAACACTTTGGTTGTCATCCTCAGTATCGTTACAGCGCAGCGGTATATCAACGACATTCTACGTACTGTTCCGTTACCATTCATGGCTAGACGTCCTGGGCTTGCGTATCAGCAAGATAAGGCCCGCCCTCAGATGGCAAAAGTCTATACTGCTTGTCTTCGTGCTCCAGAAGCCCTACTTCGGCCAGCAAGGTCTTCAGATCTCTCCACTATTGAGAACGTTTGGAGAATCATGAGTAGGGTCCTGCAACCAGCTCGAGATTTGTAGATCTAACAAAACAACTGGACAGAATTTGGCACGATTCCCTCATAAGGACATTCAACAACTCTATTAATCAGTGCAAAGTCGAATAACAGTTTGCATAAGGGCCAGAGATCGACCGACGTGTTATTGACTAACTCAGTCTGTAAGGCTCTTCGTCTTGAATAAATAATCCCATTTTTGTGATACTGTTATCATTTGCTTTTCTTTTGATATTCACCACATCTAACGATTTGCGTCACATTCGTATAATTCCGGCCGCGGTGGTCTCGCGGTTCTAGGCGCGCAGTCCGGAACCGTGCGACGGTCGCAGGTTCGAATCCTGCCTCGGGCATGGATGTTTGTGAGGTCCTTAGGTTAGTTAGGTTTAAGTAGTTCTAAGTTTTAGGGGACTGATGACCACAGCAGTTGAGTCCCATAGTGCTCAGAGCCATTTTTTGGTGTGTCGTTTGATTTTATGTCTTAGAGTGTACTTTCCAACATCGGCTCATAATTTGGAAGTCGAATATAGCAACTTCTTGCTTGTGTTAATCGTCAAGAAACACGAATGCTCTCGTAACTGGTTCCGGGAAGTAACGGAGGTAGTCCCAACATACGAACATATTGAAGAACAATTAAAACTGACTAAAGAATATGATATTGTTGCTATAGAGGGTGATTTTAATGCCTGAACGACAGACAATAAAACAGCCGGAATTGTGGCATGGGGGAAACAAATTAAAGAGGTGAAAATGTGGAAGATTTCTACAATCAAAATGCGATTATTACAGACACATTATTTGAAGTTCCACGTAGAAGGAGGTACACATTGGAAGCAGCAGGCAAAAAACGATTACAGTCATATTATTTACTAGTGAAGCAAAGATACAACAAAAACATAATAGATATCCAGAAGGAGGCACACAGATGCCATACACATGTGTTAGAAAATTGCAACATTGCGTTGAAAAGAGGTATGAGATCCGTAAAAAAAAAAAAAACTGGAGAGTAGAAGGCTCGAAAGAAGAGGTAATGAAGATGGCTAGCGTAGAGAAATGCAGTAAAACAGCTAACAGAAAGGAAGAGACAGTGCAGTGGAAAACCATCAACATGAGAATAATTGAAGCAAAATATAAGATTTTAGGAAAACGTTAACCGCAATCGAGAAAACCTTGGATGGCAAAAGAAATACATAATGTAAATCAGGAAATCAAGAATCTCAGGAATTTAAACAATGTAGATGACTACAAGGGAATGAAAAATTGCATTACAGTTAAAAGCAGAGAAGAAAAAGAGAAGTGTACCGAAAGAATTGCTGAAGAGACAGAAGATCAAAAAAAGGAAACATGACAAAGCTTAGAAAAAAATACAAACCTAGAACGAAGTCTCTATTAGTTAAAAATGAAGAGGGAACATCACTGATAGACCATGCACGTTGGAAAGATTATGTGGAAGAACTATACGGTGACGAAGACCTCAAGAATGAAAATAATCTAATTGAAGACATCAATGGGCGTGAAAGTGAAGTGCAAGGCCCTCCAGTCACAAGACAAGAATTTGAACATGCCCTTCGGAGTCTCAAAGAAGGAAAAGGGACTGGTGTTGATGATATTATGGCAGAATTGCTGAAAAACATGGGTAACAACTTGGAAGATCAATTATTCAGAGTAATAAATCAATGATAAGAAGAGGAATTATGCCAGAAGAATTCACACAATGACGAATCATTACCATATCTTAAACAGGAAAGTCAGCTGACTGCACTATGTATAGAACACTATCAATGTTGTCACATGACTCCGTAATACTCATTAATATACACTCCTGGAAATTGAAATAAGAACACCGTGAATTCATTGTCCCAGGAAGGGGAAACTTTATTGACACATTCCTGGGGTCAGATACATCACATGATCACACTGACAGAACCACAGGCACATAGACACAGGCAACAGAGCATGCACAATGTCGGCACTAGTACAGTGTATATCCACCTTTCGCAGCAATGCAGGCTGCTATTCTCCCATGGAGACGATCGTGGAGATGCTGGATGTAGTCCTGTGGAACGGCTTGCAATGCCATTTCCTCCTGGCGCCTCAGTTGGACCAGCGTTCGTGCTAGACGTGCAGACCGCGTGAGACGACGCTTCATCCAGTCCCAAACATGCTCAATGGGGGACAGATCGGGAGATCTTGCTCGCCAGCGTAGTTGACTTACACCTTCTAGAGCACGTTGGGTGGCACGGGATACATGCGGACGTGCATTGACCTGTTGGAACAGCAAGTTCCCTTGCCGATCTAGGAATGGTAGAACGATGGGTTCGATGACGGTTTGGATGTACCGTGCACTATTCAGTGTCCCCTCGACGATCACCAGAGGTGTACGGCCAGTGTAGGAGATCGCTCCCCACACCATGATGCCGGGTGTTGGCCCTGTGTTCCTAGGTCGTATGCAGTCCTGATTGTGGCGCTCACCTGCACGGCGCCAAACACGCATACGACCATCATTGGCACCAAGGCAGAAGCGACTCTCATCGCTGAAGACGACACGTCTCCATTCGTCCCTCCATTCACGCCTGTCACGACACCATTGGAGGCGGGCTGCACGATGTTGGGGCGTGAGCGGAAGACGGCCTAACGGTGTGCGGGACCGTAGCCCAGCTTCATGGAGACGGTTGCGAATGGTCATCGCCGATACCCCAGGAGCAACAGTGTCCCTAATTTGCTGGGAAGTGGCGGTGCAGTCCCCTACGGCACTGCGTAGGATCCTACGGTCTTGGCGCGCATCCGTGCGTCGCTGCGGTCCGGTCCCAGGTCGACGGGCATGTGCACCTTCCGCCGACCACTGGCGACAACATCGATGTACTGTGGAGACCTCACGCCCCACGTGTTGAGCAATTCGGCGGTACGTCCACCCGGCCTCCCGCATGCCCACTATATGCCCTCGCTCAAAGTCCGTCAACTGCACATACGGTTCACGTCCACGCTGTCGCGGCATGCTACCAGTGTTAAAGACTGCGATGGAGCTCCGTATGCCACGGCAAACTGGCTGACACTGACGGCGGCGGTGCACAAATGCTGCGCAGCTAGCGCCATTCGACGGCCAACACCGCGGTTCCTGGTGTGTCCGCTGTGCCGTGCGTGTGATCATTGCTTGTACAGCCCTCTCGCAGTGTCCGGAGCAAGTATGGTGGGTCTGACACACCGATGTCAATGTGTTCTTTTTTCCATTTCCAGGAGTGTAGTTAAAGGCAGTATAAAACGAGAAGTATATATGTATATTGGAGAAGACCAGTCTTGATTTAGGGAATTTTAGCGGTTTTAGCAACTTTTGCCATGTACATGGTATTGTAGAGAAGGATGGATATAAATAGAAGAACTTAACTTACCTTCATTGAGTTAGAAAAAGCTTTTGACAACGTAAACTGGGAGCTATTCTTTAGAACTATGTAAAATATAGGAACTGACTGGAAGATATAAGAATGATTTATCAACTGAATCAGAAGAAAATCACCAAAAAAAATCAGTGTGACAGAGTAAGCAGCCAAGAGTAGAAAAGTAGTTAAACAAGGATGTCCCCTTCTCCAGTATTTACTTAAAATGTTCCTTGAGGAGGCTATTCACGTCATGAAAAAGAAATCAAAGGGAATAAAAGTCAGTAGTAAAAGGATACGTTGTATTACATTCGATGATGGCATCGTGATAGTTGTGGACTCCCAAAAAGAAATGAGTAGAATGCTTTAAGTCCTATCAGACACTCTTAGCCATATAAATCAGATAAAAGAACCAAAAACGAAAGTTACGGTAGTTCGGAAAATGTGGGATAAATTGAAACCAATATAAAAAAGGAGAACGTCATAACAGATCAGGTGAAACAATTTTGTTATCTTAACAGTAGAATCACAGGGCACAATAAATGCTTAATGGAACTGAAGAGTAGGACTGCACTAGCAAAGTAGGCATTTTTTACTAAGAGAAACACTTTTTAACCAACAAATATATGTACATGGATGTCAGAAAATCTTTTACAAAGTCATCTGTATCGAGTACACTGCTTTACGGCAGTGAAAGTTGGACTCCAAGTAAACTAGAAAGGAAGCGACCTGAAGCTGCTGAAATGTGAATTGACTGAAAATGACAAGAACGTGACGGACGGAAAGAAAAACCAACATGAAAATCTTGAGGAAAGTCAGCGAAGACAGAACATTATTAAAGCAAACAGAAAAGAGAAAATAAAATTTGACACTTCATCAGATACAACAGTATCATTAATATTCCTGGAGGGAAAGTGCTGGGAAAGAAAGGAGGGGGATGGCCTAGGATGAAGGATTTGGCAGACATCGAGGAGAGCCTGGGATGTGACAATTACATGGATATGACACCAGCAGCCAACGACAGAAAAAGTGGTTGCATCGACAAGGCTTTAGTCTGTTGCATATGTATGTATGTTATAGTTTTTGATGGAGATTTCAGCGTACCAGCAATAGCCTAGGATACTCAGCTGATTAAAACGCGTAGAGGGACACACAATGGTGCGAAATTGTTGTATGTGCCTTAACCGAAAGTCAGCCTAGATGGCTGTCAAGTGGAGGACCCAGTTTCGATTCCCGGTAATGCCAAGGATTTTCCATGGTGGGAGGACGGGTGACAGGTGCACACAAATTTGTGATGCCAATAGAGGAGCTAGTTGAATGAGAAGTAGCGCCTCGACGGTCTGGAAAGTCAACAAAACGGCCGGGAGAGCGACTTGCTGAGGACATACCACTCCATATCGCAACCGCATGATGTCACGAAGCAGAAGGTGATACGACTACCTATCGAATCCCTTGTGCCTCCCAGGCCTGGTGGTGGTGGTGGTGGTGGTGGTTAGTGTTTAACGTACCGTCGAGAACGAGGTCATTAGAGACGGAGCAAAAGCTCAGGTTAGGGAAGGGTTAGGAAGGAAATCGGCCGTGCCCTTTCAGAGGAACCATCGCGGCATTTGCCTGAAACGATTTAGGGAAATCACGGAAAACCTAAATCAGGATGGCTGGAGACGGGATTGAACCGTCGTCCTCCAGAATGCGAGTCCAGTGTGCTAACCACTGCGCTGCCTCGCTCGGTCCAGGCCTGGACGAGGATCTCGTTGTTAAACAGACAACCGACTTTTGAAAATTACGTCTTACACCCGCTGGTGACATCAGACACGAAATTTTGGACCCAGCAGAGAACAGGGAATCAGTGACCATTAGGCCGTTGTGGCATCACTGAATGAGACTGAATATACACTCCTGGAAATGGAAAAAAGAACACATTGACACCGGTGTGTCAGACCCACCATACTTGCTCCGGACACTGCGAGAGGGCTGTACAAGCAATGATCACACGCACGGCACAGCGGACACACCAGGAACCGCGGTGTTGGCCGTCGAATGGCGCTAGCTGCGCAGCATTTGTGCACCGCCGCCGTCAGTGTCAGCCAGTTTGCCGTGGCATACGGAGCTCCATCGCAGTCTTTAACACTGGTAGCATGCCACGACAGCGTGGACGTGAACCGTGTGTGCAGTTGACGGACTTTGAGCGAGGGCGTATAGTGGGCATGCGGGAGGCCGGGTGGACGTACCGCCGAATTGCTCAACACGTGGGGCGTGAGGTCTCCACAGTACATCGATGTTGTCGCCAGTGGTCGGCGGAAGGTGCACGTGCCCGTCGACCTGGAACCGGACCGCAGCGACGCACGGATGCACGCCAAGACCGTAGGATCCTACGCAGTGCCGTAGGGGACCGCACCGCCACTTCCCAGCAAATTAGGGACACTGTTGCTCCTGGGGTATCGGCGAGGACCATTCGCAACCGTCTCCATGAAGCTGGGCTACGGTCCCGCACACCGTTAGGCCGTCTTCCGCTCACGCCCCAACATCGTGCAGCCCGCCTCCAGTGGTGTCGCGACAAGCGTGAATGGAGGGTCGAATGGAGACGTGTCGTCTTCAGCGATGAGAGTCGCTTCTGCCTTGGTGCCAATGATGGTCGTATGCGTGTTTGGCGCCGTGCAGGTGAGCGCCACAATCAGGACTGCATACGACCGAGGCACACAGGGCCAACACCCGGCATCATGGTGTGGGAAGCGATCTCCTACACTGGCCGTACACCTCTGGTGATCGTCGAGGGGACACTGAATAGTGCACGGTACATCCAAACCGTCATCGAACCCATCGTTCTACCATTCCTAGACCGGCAAGGGAACTTGCTGTTCCAACAGGACAATGCACGTCCGCATGTATCCTGTGCCACCCAACGTGCTCTAGAAGGTGTAAGTCAACTACCCTGGCCAGCAAGATCTCCGGATCTGTCCCCCATTGAGCATGTTTGGGACTGGATGAAGCGTCGTCTCACGCGGTCTGCACGTCCAGCACGAACGCTGGTCCAACTGAGGCGCCAGGTGGAAATGGCATGGCAAACCGTTCCACAGGACTACATCCAGCATCTCTACGATCGTCTCCATGGGAGAATAGCAGCCTGCATTGCTGCGAAAGGTGGATATACACTGTACTAGTGCCGGCATTGTGCATGCTCTGTTGCCTGTGTCTATGTGCCTGAGGTTCTGTCAGTGTGATCATGTGATGTATCTGACGCCAGGAATGTGCCAATAAAGTTTCCCCTTCCTGGGACAATGAATTCACGGTGTTCTTATTTCAATTTCCAGGAGTGTAGGAATGCAGAGAAAGGTAGGAATATAATTATGCTTAGCAAGAGTGTAAAGAGACAGATTTAAGATTACCTGGCAGGTCAACACGAAAATTTCATCTCCAGCACTAAAAACGTAGAGCATTAATGGACGAAATTCAAAATAACTGCACAAGCCACCTTAGGTATGTACCGAGCAAAGTTGTGACGGATGAAAAATACCCACAGTCGTTCGACAACAGTGTTAGGAAGCACCTACTAAAGCAAACAGAGCTTCGCTGAAAAGTGAAAAGTAGACAGGCTCTCATAAACAAATAAATACGTAAAGAAGTCGAAATTACGGTAAGGGGATAAATGAATGACGTGTTCAACGAATTCGAAAGGAAAATTCTATCTACCGACATGACAGAACATCATGTAAAGTTTTGGTCTGAATTTAAATCAGTGAATGGATCGAAGCCATCTGTCTAGACACTCCGTGACCGTAATGGCACAGAAACAGAGGATGGAAAGATCGAAAAACTAAATGTGTTTTTCCAAAACACAGACGAAGATCGCGCTGTAATTTCACTTCTACATTTTCATGCATACTCCACAACCCAATGTATAGTTATCGCGGAGGGTACCTAGTACCACTGTTAGTCATCTCCTTTCGTGTTCCACTCTCAGACAGTGGTAAAGCGACTGTCCTCTTTACCACCTCCGTACGAGGTGTTACGGCGTAGAGTCAACCGTCGGCCCGCCAGTCGGGAACGATAGAGTAGAGATGGCAGTGAGAAGACCTCTGGCAATCGCCAACCGGACCTCCGCCCAGGACGACAACGAGACAGCAGCGGCCACTATGTGAAGAGGACACACAGTGCCAAGTCCGACTGGTCGCGACACAGTTCAATGGCAGCTTCAAGAAGAGGCTCATGTATAGCGGCGTCATCTAGATTTACTTCGCTTGTACTCTCTGTGTAACACAGACCTGTAATTCTTTATACGGAAGGAGATTTATTATTACACATCTGTGTAACTGCAAAAGTTAAGTATTGTATCGTTTCTTATTTTAATAAAACTCATTAATACGATTTGTTTGAATGTTTGTCTAGCGAACCGAGTTAGAGGGCTTCCTAGACACAAGAGGCCTAATTTCTTTTATCTTAAATACGAGTTCCATACGCCAAATGTACACTGACAATAGCAGAATTGTCCTGTAGTCGACTTCAAATGACAGTTATCTAAATTTTCTCAGTAGTGTATCGCAACAATAAGAGTTTACGAAGTTTATCTTTAACACTCATGTGTCGATCGAACCTAGCATTAACAAATGCAGCAGCGCGCCTGCGAATTATTTCGATGAATTCATTTTATCAGCCGGCAGCTGTGGTCGAGCGGTTCTAGACGCTGAAGTCCGGCGCGGTCGCAGGTTCGAATCCTGCCTCGGACATGGATGTGTGTGATGCCGTAAGGTTAGTTAGGTTTAAATAGTTCTAGGTCTAGGTGACTGATTACCTCAGATGTTAAGTCCCATAGAGCCTAGAGCCATTTGAAACATTATATTTTATCTGACTTAATAGGGATACCAAAGACACTATCAATACTCAAGAATTGATCGCACTAGTGTTCTATACGCGGTTTCTTTTACAGATGAACCACACCTTCCTAGAATCCTCCCAATAAACCTAAATCGACAATTAGCCTTCGCAACTACCATCCTTACGTTCTCGTTCGTCTTCATATCTCTTTGCAACCTTACGCCTAGATACTGAATCAAGAAGACTATGTCAGGCAACAAACTACTGATACTGTAGAAAATGTGTGTGAAATCTTACGGAACTTAACTGGTAAGGTCATCAGTCCCTAAGCATACACACTACTTAACCTAAATTATCCTAAGGACAAACACACACACCCATGACCGAGGGAGGACTCGAAGCTCCTCCGTGTCCAGCCACACAGTCCATGACTGCAGCGCCTTAGTACTGATGCTGTATTCGAGCTTTTGTACTCATATAGGTTAAATTACATTTTTCTGCTTTTAGAGTAAGCTTGTATCCTCCTGAAGTCATTCAAGACGACACCTTCCCTCACCCCACAGCGTCTGAGGAAGCACTCGCAGATAGCTCCTCCCGCTGTCCGACAGGTACCCCTTAAAACCATTGCACGATTGCAAAGTAACACGTATCGAAACAAGTGAATAACGGATAGAAAACCAACTGAAATCGCTCAACAGAAAAAAATCCTCTTACTTGACAGGATAGCAATTCGAATCTATCCATCGAAAGCTATAGACTTTGCTCATCTTCCAGTAACAGTGTGCCGTGTGTTTCTCGAAGAGCCAAGCGTTGCTAGTGATTGGAAATAAAGGGCACAGATCATCTCCGCTTTTAAGAAGAGTCGTCGAACAGACGTGCAAAACTATAGGCCTGTGTCATTGGTTTGTTGTAGAATTTTGGAACATGTTTTTTGCTGCGTTTTATGACTTTTTGGGAACCGAAAATATCCCCTGTGTTTCTAAGACAACGGTCGTGTCTATTCATCCACGTCACCCAGGCGGCACTAGATACAACGCAGGTAGACCTGATGTTCCTTGACTTTCAGAACTCTTTCGACACAGTTCCGCAGTGCCACCTAATGAAAAAAATACGAGCGTATGGAATATGTTCCGGCATAACGACAAGCGACCCACGAAGATGAAGAGTGCAAGGCTGGAGAAGGCTGTGAGACGACGTCAGCCAATAGCCCGCTGACTAGCACCGCACCACAGTAGAAGCGGCTTCTGCACGAAGAGAAAATAAGCGCAGCTCCTGCCAGTCTCGGGCGGAGAGTAGAAGAGAGACTCTAATGGCTCTGAGCACTATGCGACTCAACTGCTGAGGTCATAAGTCCCCTAGAACTTAGAACTACTTAAACCTAATTAACCTAAGGACATCACACACATCCATGCCCGAGGCAGGATTCGAACCTGCGACCGTAGCAGTCGCGCGACTCCGGACTGCGCGCCTAGAACCGCGAGACCACCGCGGCCGGCAGAGAAACTCTGGCAGAGAGGCTTAGATGAGCAGTGATATTAACGATACCAGTGACTTATTAGCGAGTGTGAATTCTATTATCGACATAGTATATAGTGAAGGACACTAACTGTGTGTATGTCATCCATCGCTTGCGACAACTCGTTATAAATCCGAAGTTACGTGTTGTCAGTCTTCTTCATTGTGATAAAAACTATTAATGTAATTTGCTTTTCGAGAAGGCAACATCTTTTAGGCACTCTGTAAAAGATGAGTGGGCAGGACCCCACAGAATATCAGATCACCTGTGTGATTTAATTTATGAGTTATTACCAAAGAGAACATAGGATGTCAGTGTGACAGGAGAGAAGCCTTCAGCGGAAGAAGTAAGTTACAGTGTGCCCCAAGGGAGTGTTACAGGACGATTATTGTTTACAAAAAATGTCACTGGTCTACTGGATAACGTCGGAAGACCCATGAGCCTTACCGCGGATGATGCTGTAGAATACAGAGAAGCCGCAAGGCTAGAAAGTTGTTGCGAAAGCAGGAAGACCTCCAGAAGATAGACGCTTGGTGCACAGAGTGGAACAGAACGTCAACATTAACAAATGTCAAGTATTGCGAATGCGGAGACAGAAAGAGCCTACGTTATATGATTCCACGACTGCAGAACAATCACTGGAAGGAGCTAGGAGTATGCCTACGGAGTGATTTGAAGTGGAACGATGACAGAAAATTAATTTCTCGTATGGCAGATGCCAGACTGAGATTCATTGGAAGAACACTCAATAAACATAGTTCATCAACTAAGGAAATAGTATACAAAACACTCGTTTGACATGCATCCGAAAATTTCCCGCCAGTCCTGGATCCGTACAAGATAGAATTGATAGAGGAAACAGAGAAGATACAAAGAACGGCAGCGCGTTCTGTTACAGGTTCATTTAGAAAGTGAGAAAGCCTCACTAATATGCTCAGCGAACTCCATTCGCACATGCTTCAAGAGAGGCGTTCAGCATTACGGTAAGTTCTACGTACTGCTACATTATCGAGAGCATACGTTCCTAGAAGAGGCAACCAGTATAGTTCTTCCTACTCCGTATATCTCGCGAAAAGATCTCGAAATTAAAATGAAAGAAACGACCCCACACGGGGGCTTAACAGCAGTTGTTTTTCCCGCGAACCGTATACTATTGGAATACGGAGAGGGGTTAGTGACACTGGTACGCCATGTGGCGAAACAAGCTCTGCGTCATTTGAGAGATTCAGAGGCGAGCGAGTATGCTGGGACTTAACCCAATTCACTGCTACTAGCGCCACGTCACTGTAGCGCGTCTGTGCTTAGTACACAAGTACTGCACCAAAAAGTAAGAACGAAATTAAAAATTAAAGCCTCTTCTCCAAACTTTGTCAAGATATGCTTCAGTATATTAACGTTTAAATTGTCAAGCCTTACAATCATCGGATGAATATCTTTCCCTAAATGAAAAACAAGTAGCGGGAAATAACAAATCTATATAGCCAAGAATCAGTCTTAGTGTGCAGATGTATCAAATGTTCAAATGTGTGTGAAATCTTATGGGTGTTAACTGCTGTGGTCATCACTCCCTAAGCTTACACACTACTTAACCTAAATTATCCCCAGGACAACCACAAACACCCATGCCCGAGGGAGTACACGAACCTCCGCAGATGTATGCCAAAATTAACTGGTACAAGTCTGAACTTGGTTAGAGCAATATTTTCGTCAGAATCCACGTTTTTAAGAAAAATTGAAGGTGCTAAATCTTAGACTTATAAATAATAAAATCTTTATCATGCCTCAGTTTAGTATAGAAACATTAACTATGTGACCCAATTAAGCTACCTCTAATAGTTTTCTAATAATTTACTGAAAAATAAATTTGGAAAAGAAAAATGTCCTTATTTGTTAGTAGGCCGCAAGGAGTGGCCGCGCTGTTTGAGGCGCTATGTCAAGGAAAAAAATGGTATGAGCACTATGGAACATAACATATGAGGTCATCAGTCCCCTAGAACTTAGAACTACTTAAACTAACTAACCTAAAGAGATCACACACATCCATGCTCAAGGCAGGATTCGAACCTGTGACCGTAGCAGCAGTGCCGTTCCGGATTGAAGCGCCTAGAACCGCCCGGCCACACCGTCCGGCGCTATGTCACGACTTGCGAGGCCCCTCCTGCTGGAGGTTCGAGTCCTCCCACGAGGATGGGTGTGTGTGCTGTTCTTAGCATCAGTTAGTCTGAGTTAGCTTAAGTAGTGTGTAAGTCCAGAGAGCGATGAAAAAAAAGGTTAAAATGGCTCTGAGCACAATGCGACTTAACTTCTGAGGTCATCAGTCGCCTAGAACTTAGAACTAATTAAACCTAACTAACCTAAGGACATCACACACATCCATGCCCGCGGCAGGATTCGAACCAGCGACCGTAGCGGTCGCTCGGTTCCAGACTGTAGCGCCTAGAACTGCTCGGCCACTACGCTGGTTAGGGAGCGATGGCCTCAGCAGTGTGATCCCTTACGAATTCGCACACATTTGAACATTTGTAGGAGACGAAGTATCAGTTATGTTCATGCTAGAAAGTTTTGATTACAGAAACTGATGAAATGCATTAAATAATAGAGCTAATACAAGTATCAAGACTTCGATGTAAATAACAATCAATAAAATGTCTCTTAAAGTTGTAGTTCAGAGGTCATGTTCTACTGTCAGTTCCGTTCTAAAAATTCTAGACGGCGAAGCTTAAATGCAGTCTAGATAAATCGGTTTCTGTGATTATAGCCAATTTAATTAAATTCATACATAAATTACGAAAATTCTAAATTAATACACAACAGTGTTATAAAATATTGTGTGTCCGAGAAAGCGGCCACTTAGAGGCTACTACCGGGGCATAGAGCGGTTGAAGGTAGGTGTTCACTTGGCCGTACGCTGCGCACATATGCAGGGTGATCAAAAAGTCACTATAAATTTGAAAACTGAATAAATCACGGAATAATGTAGATAGAGAGGTACAAATTGACATACATGCTTGGAATGACACGGGATTTGATTAGAACCAAAAAAATACAAAAGTTCAAAAATGTCCGACAGATGGCACTTCATCTGATCAGAGTAGCAATAATTAGCATAACAAAGTAAGACAAAGCAAAGATGATGTTCTTTACAGGAATTGCTCAATATTTCCACCATCATTCCTAAACAATAGCTGCAGTCGAGGAATAATGTTGTGAACAGCACTGTAAAGCATGTCCGGAGTTGTGGTGAGGCATTGGCGTCGGATGTTGTCTTTCAGCATCTCTAGAGATGTCGGTCGATCACGATACACTTGCGCCTTCAGGTAACCCCAAAGCCAATAATATCACGGCCTGCGGCCTGGGGACCTGAGAGGCCAAGCATGACGAAAATGGCTACTGAGCACACGATCATCACCAAACGACGCGCGCAAGAAATCTTTCACGCGTCTAGCAATATGGGGTGGAGCGCCATCCTGCATAAACATCATACGTTCCAGCAGGTGTTTATCAGCCAGGCTGGGGACGATGAGATTCTGTAACATATCGGCGTACCTCTCACCCGTCACGGTAGCAGTTTTTCTGTCCAGCGCCACCTGTCGGACATTTTGAGAACTTTGTCTTTTTTTTGGTTCTAATAAAACCCCATGTCATTCCAAGCATGTGTGTCAAAATTTCCCTTCTCATCTACATTGTTCCGTGGTTTATTAAGTTTCCAGATTTTTACTGACTTTTTGATCACTCGGTATAAATACGGCCTGAGAGGCAGTGACTTCATTTCACTTCGCACGCAGATAATACGTACAGTCCTCCTCAGTCAAATGCCGGACTACGCGCTACCTCGAATGACGTCACAGACAGGCTGTTACTAAACGCATATTTTCAGTAATAATAGTAGGTGAACTCGAGAGTACTGTAAACTGTCCATAATCGTTCAAATTTATGAAAAAGACTTCACTTCGCACCCGCTACCATACGTTCCACGTGAGTCAAACACCGGCTTACGCACTGCCTCGGGTGACGTCACAACCAGCCTGCAACTAACTCATGTTTTCGGCACGAATAGGAAGTGAACTTGCGAGGACTAACCGTCCTGGATCAATTAGATTTCGCAGAAGTAACTGTTTGTGTGCCACCCGTAATGTTAACAAAATCGTGTGGTAAGTGGTGATATAATTTTTCCACTTTTGTGGCGAGCAATTATTTTGATCATCGGAAGTCAGGGTGAAAGACTATTTCATGGAAACTTCCCATAGTGCTGTTTAGGATAGAGACATAAATTATTAGTCTGTCGTCAGGAATATTACAACGTTGTGTGTGTGAAAGTCAATCAATTAGAACTCAAAATCTTCATTTGTAATCATAGTTCGTGACCCTACACAGTAAATAGAGAATAGAAATATTTCTTTCATTGGGCTGGACAAGAATGTGGACTTGCAGACTGGAAACTATGGTCAGTATGTTCTCCATCGCTTTCTGGTTGACCACAGAAATAGTTTTCAGGCTGTTGCAACAGGGGGCGCCGCCGCCCCACAGCCATACACCATGGCGATTGGTGGCCTTCTAATGAAAATATTAAAAAATAAAAGCTTTTTTAATAGGAAGAAATCGTCAGCACATATGATAAAATGCCCCCAGTAATGCTAGCAGTACATCAGCTCTGAACACAGCGAACTCCCATACCATGCAGCCATCACACGTGAGCGCTCAATTTCAGTCTGAAAGCCCCCTAACTTCATGAAAATCGGAAATTAAATTTCGTTCAGTTATTCTGTAGTCACTTAAAAGCGGCAATAAAACTGTCCGATAATATTGACTTTCCCATTAGCGTTTCTAGTTCGATGGGAATTAATTTAAATGGGATTTAGTTCACTGCAGCACATCGCGAAACAATGCAAAATGTAACGTTTCAGCTCCCCTTAGTGTCTAACACCTACAGAAAGATAAAGTTCTCGCCCGCTGCGAACAGTCATTATCTTGTGAATAACTAAATAAGATCAAGTTCAAACCCTAGAGTAGTATCTGAAGTCTTTTACAGTCGGCGCGGCCGATATGCTGCACAAATGTCTGTCTCCCGAGATACCTATTGCCGAACTCACCGTTGAGTCTGAGATGCTGTGGTGTTGGCGCGTCTCGCTTATGAAGCACCGCCGACGTCACACAGTCCTGTTCGTTACGATGAAAATCACTTTTACGACCTCAATTAAAGTTTGAAAAAAAAACAAAAAAACAAACAGGAACTATACATGTAAACCGACAGCCCTCTTTCTTGAGGTAATTTGGCAGCTACAAACCACTTTATAAGGCATCTGGTTCCCTTGTTAATGTCAAAACGCATATTTAAACTTTTTTTGCAACATTTCTGTAAATGAAGATAATATATTTATAAATTCACATAAATATTATATGGTCAGTTATACTGAAATACACACTGGACTCGCATTCGGGAGGACGACGGTTCAATCCCGTCTCCGGCCATCCTGATTTAGGTTTCCCGTGATTTCCCTAAATCGCTTCAGGCAAATGCCGGGATGGTTCCTTTGAAAGGGCACGGCCGATTTCCTTCCCCATCCTTCCCTCACCCGAGCTTCCGCTCCGTCTCTAATGACCTCGTTGTCGACGGGACGTTAAACACTAATCTCCTCCTCCTATACTAAAATAGCTAGACCTGAGTAGAGTCTCGATATAAGCTTATACCGGATTTTAATTTTTTCCAATAGAAAGCGTCAAGTTGAAACTGATATTTCATGTTAGTCAGTAGCGATGTACTACAGTTTTTTGACTGGTTTTGTCTGTACATCTTCTAAAACTAAGTTCGGTATCAAAGAAAAGTAAATTTTGGCCTTTGAATGTTATGTTAGAAACATTGTTTTGACAAAGGAGAAACATAAAAAACCTGGCTCTCAAATACGATTCCGGCGATGTGGCCATTAGTGACTGGCGAAGAACCCGACTTAAGCTGGAACAGTTCCCTTCAAAGAAACAATGAGGTGTCTGTTGAGCTGCAAGTCCAATCTCTGGTCACGTACAGGGAAGAGAAGCTCCCCATACGGTCATGCAAATTTTACAGAAACCATGTCGCGCAATGGATAACGTTTTATTGAAGGAAAACTATTAGGGGTGATCAAATTAAAAATGGAAGCATGTGCTTTTCACGTTCATGTGCTGTTAGTGTAGTAGAGCAATAGCTGATGACAAATAAGAGGGAGTGCAATGATTGAGAAGACGAAAGAGCAAACATGGAGTATGATAGTATCTACGCTTATCAGCACGAAGCAATGATAATTGTTAGTAGGCTGGCGTGATATGGGCGAACAGGCGTACGGCAAAAATATATCGTACACAAGCATTCATCGCCAGTTCCAGGCTGAGTGAGCACCCTTAAGACAGTAAGAAATTACTTGTAGAGTGGCATCACCATAGTCAAGTATGGGAACTATTCGTGTCTCTAAGAGCTTCTTCCAAAGGAAATTGATTTTCACTTGGGCTCCTAGCATGGTAGATGTCTTGTAATTTCACAGTAAAGTAAAAGACGGTAATGTACCAGAATTCTGCTATAATTGTTTATTGCTAGGTGTTTTACATTAGCAATAAGTGTATTTAGGCGTTATCGCCATCTTCAGGCTGTCTTAAACAAAATGCGCTTTGTTAAACAGTTTTAACACTGTAACATTTTGTTTTACTGTGTGCTAGTACTTAATTCCATATTGCATCGTGGTACTGTCGCTGTCTTACCGTACTGCTGCATACGGCTTTTCCAGCTGCACTCAATTTTTTAAATATTTATCTTAATCTATATTAATTGCCGTTGCTAGTAAATGAAAGCTAGGTCCTTTATAGCTTGTATATAGTGTATATACGGTGTGGATTAATTATCGGTCTTAGCTGCCAAAACCACAACGTTATATACAATCGATAAAAGACCTAGCTTACATTTGCAAACAACAGCAGTTAATAGAGATTAACATAAATACTTAAAAACTTGGCTGAAACTGGAAACGCTCTATGCAGCAATAAGATTATAAGACAGTGACAGCGCCATGATGCAATATGGAAGTAAGTCAAAGCACACAGTAAAACAAAATTGTCATTGCTCATAATGTTACAGCTTTTAACAAAGGGTATTTGGTTGCAGATAGACTGAAGATGGCGATGATGTCGAAATAGGCCTATTTCTAATGTAAAACGTCTAGCAGTTAACACTTATAGCAGAATTTTGGTACATTACCGTCTCTTATTTTATTATGTCGAAACTAAATCCTTTTTTTATATTTCTGAAATGAGTGAAGCGACGTTGACCCTTCCTTACAGATTGCAGTTGTGTGCTCAGAACAGTCAAAATGATGGTCTAGAATTATTCCCAAGTTCTTTGCAGGAGAAGAAAAGGTTATTTCTGTGCCGTTGATGATGTATAGTGGAAGAGGTTCTCTGAACTGAGGGATAAGAAGTCTTTTGTGAGCGAGGAAGACTGCTTGCGTGTTAGATGGGTGGAGTTTCAAACCTAGACTGTGCGCCCACAGTGATAGGGCAAGTAAGTTGGCATTTACATGCTGCATGGCACAGGTTTCTGGGACTTGCACTTAGTTATGGTTAGTAATTTAAAGAGAAAAACCGGAATGGTAAGTACGAACACCAATAGAATAGTCAAAGTGCGTGACTGTAGCAACAAGCTGGCTGCGAACGTTAATACTGCTCATACTTATCACTCTTAAACGGTGTGAGTGTGGAAAGAGGTGGCAGTTGCGGCTCGAAATTCTGAGTGCAGCTCGACCTCTGTACTCTGCTCGAAGATGCAGACATCTCTGCCTGCGGCTCCCTAAGTGAAGTGCGTTCTCGGCAGCGCTCTTCAAGCAAGTGTGTACTCTTCGATCTCCGCCAGCAAGTGCCTTCTCTTCGATGTCTCGGTCACAAGTGTTCACTGACACTACTCTCAGAGCCATGCCAACTCTTCCTGTTACCTACACGATGGTGGACCTTGCTTTTCAAGTTCCTAAAAGTTAAGTACCCACCCCTAACTGTTTTGTTTCGATTTATATAAAAAAGAGATATTTGCACAATTCAAGCTCAGTCAGACAACCATAAAACACATCTCATCAACCATGAAATTTTGAACTCTTGCTGTATGAATTTTGTTATAGAGTTTCTTCTTCTTCTTCTTGTTATTATTAAATAGAAACTTATTATTAGAGATGTTTCTTTTTAGGAAATCTGTTTGAAATGGTGCAAATGGCTCTGAGCACTATGGGACTCAACTGCTGTGGTCATTAGTCCCCTAGAACTTAGAACTACTTAAACCTAACTAACCTAAGGACATCACACACATCCATGCCCGAGACAGGATTCGAACCTGCGACCGTAGCAGTCGCACGGTTCCGGACTGCGCGCCTAGAACCGCGAGACCACCGCGGCCGGCAAATCTGTTTAATGATTCAATCCTAACATTATAATTTATTACAAATATAATTTTATTAAAAGTAAAACATTAATTGTCTAAGTATACATGGCAGTAGTAACCAGGATAGGGTCGAAGAGGCCTCCTCCTTTTGTTGATTTTTAGAGTCGTGCAGCCTTGCTAACACTTGGAACCAAACAGAGACTACTGTGTTACTGTGAGCATGTTTTGTGGCGACAGCTGCGTGCGATCGTCTGATGTGTTACTGTTTGTTTTTCCCGTATGTGCGATAAAAGGTAAAAGAGAAACATTTTGTATTAAAATAAATGGCGTGATACTTAATTGCTACGATACAAGCACAACGTTATATTCCAGTCTTCACAATTATATCTTTGTGTACTGTTACGATTATACGATATCATATTCTAGCGTAATAACGTGCGTTCGGGAATGAATATGATACTGGCGTGCCTACGTTGTTCAGAAGTACTACGCAATGTTCCTTCGGATATGCATGCATGTGTAACTGAACAAGACAGGCACAACGTACTGCAATACCACATTTTTTCACCGACACCAAAAACGCAACTTTCAACTGAAGTAACACCCCTGTACGGGAATATACACAATGAATGCACGAGTGCAGGTTGTAGACACATCTCGCCGTGAGTCGTGCACGAGTACCCAAAGCCGTTAAAGCGAGCTCGCGTAAAGCGGGAAATCTGGGTTCGAGCTCCCGTCCGGAACAATTTTTTTTTTTTGTCGTCATTCCATTATACAACTGATGGATTTCCATATTCGTAACCACCATATATTTCGTTCATTCGGTGATGGTAGTCACTGGTCAGTTGCTTGACGTGGAAAAGTGACTACATTTTTGGAATATACACTACTGGTCATTAAAATTGCTACACCACGAAGATGACGTGCTACAGACGCGAAATTTAACCTACAGGATGAAGATGCGGTGATATGCAAATGTTTAGCTTTTCAGAGCATTCACACAAGGTTGGCGCCGGTGGCGACACCTACAATGTGCTGACATGAGGAAAGCTTCCAACCGATTTCTCATACACAAACAGCAGTTGATCGGAGTTGCCTGGTGAAACGTTGTTGTGATGACTCGTGTAAGGAGGAGAAATACGTACCATATGTTTCCGACTTTTATAAAGGTCGGATTGTAGCCTATCGCGATTGCGGTTTATCGTATCGCGACATTGCTGCTCGCGTTGGTCGAGATCCAATGACTGTTAGCAGAATGTGCAATCGGTGGGCTCAGGAGGGTAATACGCAACGCCGTGCTAGATTCCAACGGCCTCGTATCACTAGCAGTAGAGATGACAGGCATCTTATCCGCATGGCTGTGACGGATCGTGCAGCCACGTCTCGATCTCTGCGTCAACAGATGGGGACGTTTGCAAGACAACAACCATCTGCACGAGCAGTTCGACAAAGTTTGCAGCAGCATGAACTATCAACTCGGAGACCATGACTGCGTCACCCTTGACGCTGCATCACAGACAGGAGAGCCTGCGATGGTGTACTCAACGACGAACCTGGGTGAACGAATGGCAAAACGTCATTTTTTCGGAAGAATCCAGGTTGTGTTTACAGCATCATTTTGGTCGCATCCGTGTTTGGCGACATCGCGGTGAACGCACATTGGAAGTGTATATTCATCATTGCCACACTGGCGTATCACCCGGCGTGATCGTATGGGGTGTCATTGGTTACAAGTTTCGGTCACCTCTTGTTCGCATTTACGGCACTCTGAACAGTTTACGTTACATTTCAGATGTGTCACGACCCGTGGCTCTAACTTCATTCGATCCCTGCGAAACGCTACATTTCAGCAGGATAATGCACTACCGCATGTTGCAGGTTTTGTACGGGCCTTTTTGGATACAGAAAATGTTCTACTGCTTCCCTGGGCAGCACATTCTCCAGATCTCTCACCAACTGAAAACGTCTGGTCAATGGTGGCCGAGCAACTGGCTCGTCACAATACGCCAGTCACTACTCTTGGTGAACTGTGGTATCGTGTTGAAGCTGCATGGTCAGCTGTACCTGTACACGCCATCTAAGGTCTGTTTGACTCAATGTCCAGGCGTATCAAGGCCGTTACTACGGCCAGAGGTGGTTGTTCTGGGCACTGATTTCTCAGGATCTATGCACCCAAATTGCGTGAAAATCTAATCACACGTCACGTCTAGTATAATATATTTGTCCAATGAATACCGGTTTATAATCTTCGTTTCTTCTTGGTGTAGCAATTTTCATGGCCAATAGTGTATTTACCTCCTTTCGAAAAATTTAAAGTATAAGAAGAACCTTCTTAGAAATACTGTAAAGAATACAAGACACTGATTTTTAAATTATTTCTTGAGAGCTGTCTGTACAGCTGGTGAAACATGACTGTACTCTCGTATCCTTCCTAGACGTAAATGGCATCAGATCCTCCATGTTCTTCGTTACGGATGTTAAGAAAGAACTTCAATGTCACTCTTGATAATTCCATTTCCAATAAAATTATTCAAGCCCGACTACCTACAATTAAGCAAGTTTTCTGTTTCTACTGCTAGTGAGAAATGACTGTCCTGACGTGTTCTGTCAAAACGAAAATCACATCCACTTCTTCACATTCTTCATTACGGATGTCCCTCTTGCTGATTCTATTTCTAATCAAATTATAGGACGCAAACTACCTTCAATGATTCAAGTCTTATGTGTTTTCTTCACACTGTAAGAGTTGGGTGTTTTATAAAGAGGAAAAGTGCGGTTCTCTCGATTCAGAAAGTTTTCGTTTTTGCCAAAAAGTTCGAATTCATACTACAAGAACAGATCACTGCATTGGAATGTTACTCAGACTGCATGATGAATGGAAAATTCTTCAGAAGAAAAAGAATGGAAATTCAGACGAAGAGAAAGAAAAGAAGAGACATTTATGTGGAAAACATGGATGATCTCTTCGACATAGCTCATTCTGTTGCTTTTGGACGGATTAAAACTCAAGAAAATAAGAAATTTTTAACACGTTGGTGCTAAACACGGTGACATGTCTGTATGACTGGTGTTGATCGCAAACTAAATCGCAAGGAAGAAAAGGCACAAGAGCGAACTGCAATGCAAATTACCAGAACAAAAAGGACGTATGATGAAATGTAACAACATTTTACGATCTACGAGATTACTTCATGACAAAGTATCATTCAGTTACAAGAAGGCAAGGACGTGATGATAATGATGACAGTGAAAATTCCTCTTTCGACACTCAGCAAATACAATCAAGAGTAAAAGCCGCGGCAGCAAGAAAATCTCGAGGTACACTGCACATTTTTACTCCCCGTCACTTTGAAGGTTTTGCTATGTGCAAAATCAGTGATAGAAACGGGATTTACATACTGAAAGCTGCTACAGAAGCTTTCGGGCTTGAAAACCTTGTTATAAATCAAACTTCTTCTAAAAGTAGTAGAAAAAACTTCAGAGAAGTGAGAAATGCAGAAATTCTGCACAAATTTAACAAATGATTACCAATAATCTGTGTTGCATTGGGATGGGAAGTTGCTCGCAACGCTTCAAGGTGTTAAAATCGTAGGCAGACTGGCAGTATTAGCAACCTTTCAACGCAAAGAATATTATGATATCATCTGGAGAAGATGAAGCCCTGACTGTTTAACAGACAGTGGAGAAGTGAAGTATAGCTGAAAAAACTCAGGCAGTTTACTGTGATTTGAAAACAAGCAATGCAGGTCGAGTAAACGGCTGCTGTACAAATCTAGAAAAATTGTTTATTCGTGACGTGTTATACCTCCTCTGCTGTAGTAAGATTTCTGAGTTGGTGATGAGGACCTGTTCTGACTCAATGATGGGGGCAACGTCTGGCCCAGGCATGGAACTTTTCAAGAAATTTAAAGTAACTTGGACCAAAATCGACAAAGTACCTGATGACTTACGATCTGTTAAAGATGATTTTTCCTGGAGGCAGTCCAAAGAATGAATATCGTTCGCATCCCCGGAGTTGTAACTCAGTGAATGACAAAGACCGCATATAAATTCAGCTTACACATGTTTGAAGATCAGTTTCACTTATCTGATGTGGAGAACAAGTAATTAACAAGAATATAGATTTTCTTTGCACGTGTGTACATCCGATCCTGGTTTCTGTCAACTCAACTATTAACGCAATTGCTGCATACTGCTTACTGATGCTAGTGACAATTCTTTATTCGTATATGGATAGAAGATACGAACACAAAACTGTTCGTCGAAGGTGGTCTACAGGAAACATGCAAGAGGCAGTGAAAACTGTTGTGAGATAGCAAATGCGACTTAGGAAAGCCAGTGTTCGTTCACTGTTCCTAAATGTGTGTGTGTGTGTGTGTGTGTGTGTGTGAATGCCTAAGGGACCAAACTGCTGAGCTCATTGGTCCCTAGACGTACACACTACTTAAACTAACTTACGCTAAGAACGACACACACACCCATACCCGAGGGCGGACTCGAACCTGCGCATTCCGTGACAGCGCCTCCAACAGCGCGGCCACTCTTCGCGTCACTGTTCCTAAAACAACCTTCAGAGAGCGGTTCAGAACAGACTTCAAAATGAGACTTTTCAAACTGACAAGTCAACGTGAAAATTTTGTGTTGCTTTTGTGAATGTGCAAGAGCTATAACTTGTCCGTTTTTTAAAAGGCATGGATGGTGGATTGTTTGGATTGACAGTGAGGGAGTTCCGAGCGTTAGCTTTTCAGCTGGCAGAAACAACAAGCAAACTGACGCCCCCGTTTAATAAAGAACAGAAAATGTTGGGTGAAGACTAGATGACTAGGGTTTCTTTCGAGGCCTCTATGATTCTGCCACGTTTTGAGGTTAAATTTCTAAGGAAATGTAAATCGGTAATAGCCCTTAATCCGTGTTAGCCAATGACCCTGCCGCAGTCATAACACCGGTTCCCATCAGATCACCGAAGCTAAGAGCTGTCGCGCTTGGCTGGACCTGCGTAGGTGACCGTCCCTGTCTTCCGAGCGCTGTTGGCAATCGTGGTCCACTCAGCCCTTGTGAGGACAATTGAGTAGTTACTTGAATGAAAAGTAGCGGCTCCGGGCACGAAAACTGAAAACGGCCCCGAGAGCGGTGTGCTGAACATACGCACATCCATATTCGCTTCGAGCGACGCCTATCGGCTCAGGATGTTACGGTGGTCGGTCGGTACCATTGGGCCTTCCGAACACTTTTCCGGAATGAGAGTCTTAAACTGTATTAGAGTTGTGAATGCGGTTCCATTCTGCCCCAGGTCTGGGACACAACGGGCCAATTATCAGAATTCTTAATTTTTTTGGTTGTGTTCGCCTGTGCGCCTGTACAACTGATTTCTTTGTTCTACTGTTTAACGTATATATTAAACGTCGCACATAATGTTTTTAGCCTTTTCTTTGCTATTTTAATTCAACTGTGTTATTTTTAATGTTAGCGTTACCGTACTACCCCGGGTTCCCCTATGTGTACAAGTGGTCATCATGTGCTTGCTTCGGCGAAATACGAAAGAGGAAAACATTTTACAGCAATGAATTGTTTCATACTAATTCCCTTAATAGCAAAAGCTCAAGTGCAACCATTATTGTACCACGATTTTAGCAGCAATAGCCACCCCCGTGTATTGTTCATTGAGTATATTCTGTGTAAAGGTATTTCTGTGTCCGTCGACCCAGCTTCGATACGTAACAAGCATTCCGAAAATAGGTAGGCGCTACGTTCGCTTCAGGTAAATACTGCGTAAGTAGCGGAAAAGCCTCTTTAACGAGAATTTTGTCGCTACCCATAACAGACTCCGAAGCCTCGAGGACCACTGCTCCATGTGGGCGCCACGCCAATGTATTTCACGGAACTAGAAAATGGAGCGAATCCGCAGCCGATAAGAGAGTAAGTAGCAATTGTATCGATGGTCCAACCGGAGAATTGCTGCTCTTGATTCCTCCTCAACTGCTGTGAAAGCCGGACAAGTAGTCTTCCTGGAATTCCAGTTTTGATTTGGCGCTCATTCACCAGACTACAAATAAAGACGAAGCCATCTTCGTCCCAGAAGCAGACTGATAGTTTTTGTAAAGTTTATCAATCTCTTGTTAAGAGGGGACGTACGAGAAAATAGACAGGGACATATAAGGTAACGTAACTTTTACTGTTTCAGCGATAAGTGAACCTAATTTTGCACTAATTTTTGGCTAAAATCGGGACTTTTTAAAATTTCTCATTGAAGAATTTAATCTGGATCTTGTTCGATATTTCTGGAGTAGATATTATCACATGCGGAACATTTTCTGAAAGTTCGCTTCACTTTCCACTTTCAAAACGTGGTAAGTTATTCTTAGGAATTAGTCAAACAAATATGCGTAAAAGTTTTTGAATGACATTGTTAGAAGTCTCGTAACATTTTTTAAATTTATATGTACGATACACAGGATTTTTTATTCCATAAAAATTTAAATAAATTTCACAATAACGTTCTTTGAAAAAAATTTTACGACAGGAATGTGTGTTATACACTTCTGGAAATGGAAAGAAGAACACATTGACACCGGTGTGTCAGACCCACCATACTTGCTCCGAACACTGCGAGAGGGCTGTACAAGCAATGATCACACGCACGGCACAGCGGACACACCAGGAACCGCGGTGTTGGCCGTCGAATGGCGCTAGCTGCGCAGCATTTGTGCACCGCCGCCGTCAGTGTCAGCCAGTTTGCCGTGGCATACGGAGCTCCATCGCAGTCTTTAACACTGGTAGCATGCCGCGACAGCGTGGACGTGAACCGTATGTGCAGTTGACGGACTTTGAGCGAGGGCGTATAGTGGGCATGCGGGAGGCCGGGTGGACGTACCGCCGAATTGCTCAACACGTGGGGCGTGAGGTCTCCACAGTACATCGATGTTGTCGCCAGTGGTCGGCGGAAGGTGCACGTGCCCGTCGACCTGGGACCGGACTGCAGCTACGCACGGATGCACGCCAAGACCGTAGGATCCTACGCAGTGCCGTAGGGGACCGCACCGCCACTTCCCAGCAAATTAGGGACACTGTTGCTTCTGGGGTATCGGCGAGGACCATTCGCAACCGTCTCCATGAAGCTGGGCTACGGTCCCGCACACCGTTAGGCCGTCTTCCGCTCACGCCCCAACATCGTGCAGCCCGCCTCCAGTGGTGTCGCGACAGGCGTGAATGGAGGGACGAATGGAGACGTGTCGTCTTCAGCGATGAGAGTCGCTTCTACCTTGGTGCCAATGATGGTCGTATGCGTGTTTGGCGCCGTGCAGGTGAGCGCCACAATCAGGACTGCATACGAGCGAGGCACACAAGGCCAACACCCGGCATCATGGTGTGGGGAGCGATCTCCTACAATGGCCGTACACCTCTGGTGATCGTCGAGGGGACACTGAATAGTGCACGGTACATCCAAACCGTCATCGTACCCATCGTTCTACCATTCCTAGACCGGCAAGGGAACTTGCTGTTCCAACAGGACAATGCACGTCCGCATGTATCCCGTGCCACCCAACGTGCTCTAGAAGGTGTAAGTCAACTACCCTGGCCAGCAATATCTCCGAATCTGTCCCTCATTGAGCATGTGTGGGACTGGATGAAGCGTCGTCTCACGCGGTCTGCACGTCCAGCACGAACGCTGGTCCAACTGAGGAGCCAGGTGGAAATGGCACTGCAAGCCGTTCCACAGGACTACATCCAGCATCTCTACGATCGTCTCCATGGGAGAATAGCAGCCTGCATTGCTGCGAAAGGTGGATATACACTGTACTAGTGCCGACATTGTGCATTCTCTGTTGCCTGTGTCTATGTGCCTGTGGTTCTGTCAGTGTGATCATGTGATGTATCTGACCCCAGGAATGTGTCAATAAAGTTTCACCTTCCTGGGACAATGAATTCACGGTGTTCTTATTTCAATTTCCAGGAGTGTAGTATGAACAAAGTGATGCAGCAAATTTCACATTTTGTCTGCAATGATTCAGCAGAAAATGTTCCCTACACACTGAATAATTAAAGATGCGGGAGGAACAGAAGCAAGATTTTAGTAACATTTATTCTGAAACAAGTACCTTAACGTATGCTGAAACCTTACATTTGGTCTTTTCGGTATTCATGTAGCTCTTTCCTTCTAGTCTGGTCCTTGCGGTGTGGCCTTTTGCTAATATATATCAGTGACATTTTAGAAGTAGCGACAGGCACAATATCAGTCATTTCCAATAGGTCTTCAGGGAAACAGCCTGCGTCTGATTCTAATCTCCTAACGGACGTCATTCATCAAGTGTTACCATTATTTGCTCACCAGACAAGCGTCATATGAGGGAATTTTAAACAATAGTAGATGAGCAAAATGTTGTCTTTGCGTGGTTCTTCTAAATGAGGTTACTAAAGCTTCCCATCGGTATTTGTGTTCAGCACGTGTGCTTTTCTTTCACATATCGTAAATAATCGTGTCGTAAGTGGACTCGCAGCCTCCTGTACTCTACAGATGTGTTCTTTGATGACAGAAACCAGTAAAATAACGCAAACAATGGCAAAGTCGTGTGCAAAAGAGGGGTGTGGCCTTGCGCATTAGTTTAATCAATATTTATTTTATTTAATCTCTAGCATGAATTAAACTCTGAAAATTGGAGGCAATAGTTCTAACATACTACAAATCTGTCTGGCGGCAAAAATTTCAGTATTTTTGACCAATGTTCCATACATCCCAGTTTAAACAACTGTTTACGCATATTAGCAGAACGATATGACCAGCTACAAAAAATCATCCTTGTTAATTTAGTGATATCTGTTATAGACTGTAGAGATAAGAATTCAAATTCATGAACAGATTCTTTGAATGCTTACACTTACAAACTCTACAAAATAACATACGGAAAAAAATACGTTACTTTACTTCAGTTTGCCGGCCAGAGTGACCGAGAGGTTCTAGGCGCTTCAGTCTGGAACCACGCGACCGCTAAGGTCCCAGGTTCGAATCCTGCCTCGGGTATGGATCTGTGTGACATCCTTAGGTTAGTTAGGGGACTGATGACCTCAGAAGTTAAGTCCCATAGTGCTCAGCGCCATTTGAACCATTTTTTACTTCAGTTTCCTTATAAAATAGAATGTCCTTCCTGCAATCTACGTTGTGCTAGTTAGTGAATGTTGTTTCTGTGCTGCTAATAACTGAGCTACAAAATGTTGTAAAGTGTTAAACTAACATAAAGTACGTCGCCAGCTTTTAAGAAAGCATAAGGTAGAATTGTTTGAGGTATGAAACGTCTTTAAACAGTTTCTCTCAGGGATAGGTAAAACATTAATTTACATTCACAACGCACCACAACTTTCAGGCTTCAACAACCTTTCCAGCTGCACGTTGGCCTGTTCTGCTTTATCAGCAGGCATTTCTTACATCTGAAAACCTCATTTGTAACTTTGTGCATGGGTGCATATGCTGATTTGGTAATTTCTTGCTTTTGTACTAGTGTTCTCAACATGGTGAAATGTTATCGGCTGCCACACCATAGACTAATGGAACGTGGGGGAGCAACGTATCAAATAAAATATCGACCTTGGGCTTGATTTATTTTAAACAAATAAAAGTCGTTACATGTGTGAATACACACTACGACACATAAAGTGTTAGTACAGCGACATGGTGGAAGTGTCAGTCAGTAAACCAGTTGACAGTATGATCACAGAAAATCCAAATAATATTGACAAGAGCAGTTCAGTTAGCGCAACCTCTGGCAGTCTGCTTGTACAGCAGCGCAGGGGGAGTTACGGGCAACGTGAAGCCACAGGACTGTCTCACCTTACATCGTGTAGGCGATCCCGCTGTGGCCAACGGTGCAGTGCTCTCTGCTGAGAGACCATCTCATGTTGCATGTTCATCTCTGGAGAGGTATTTATTTATTTGTGATCATATACAGCGTTTGCAGTCTGGTAACTATGACAAACTTTGCTAGTAACGACATAAGAAAGGTAGGTACTACCACAAACCCGTAATAAAGTCTCCTTTGTTACATAAATTGCAGCATAACACCGTATATTACTGATCTGCTTCAAGATGTGCTTTATAAATTGTTGATATAAAATTAAGTCATAACTGCATCTACACTCAGGTTCATAAATTAAGGATAATTGCAGAATGTGGTGCCACGCAACGTGCCACTGCACAAAACTGGCGCTAACAGCATAGGCACGTAGGGAACACACATGATACAGATCTGTAAGTCCGCGGTATTGGTGATCAGTTGAGAAAAACGTCCTGAAACTCATTTGCTACAATACGCCACTGTTTCCTGCTCATGTACCCGAACATCAATAGTGGATATTATCACCATGCACAAGTACACAGGCGACACAACGGGTTGGCATACTCTGGATCAGGTGGTCGAACAGCTGCTGGGGTGTAGCCCCCCATTCTGGCTCCAATGCCTTTCGGAGTTCCTGAAGTGTCCTAGTCGGCCGCGGTGGCCGAGCGTTTCTAGGCGCTTCAGTCCAGAACCGCGAAACTGCTACGGTCGCAGGTTCGAATTCAGCCTCGGGCATGGATGTGTGTGCTGTCCTTAGGTTAGTTAGGTTTACGTAGCTGTAAGTTCTAGAGGACTGATGACCTCAGAAGTTGGGCCCTATTGTGCTCAGAGCCATTTGAACCATTTGAAGTGTCCTAAGGGTGTGAAGACGTGCAGCGATACGTCGACCGAGAACATCCCAGACGTGCTCGATGGCGTTTAGGTCTGGAGAACAGGCAGGCCACTCCATTCCCCTGATATCTTCTGTTTCAAGGTACTCCTCCACGATGGCAGCTGGGCGGGGCCGTGCGTTATCATCCATCAGGAGGAAGGTGGGACCCACTGCACCCCTGAAAAGGCGGACAGTTCCTCTGTCAATGACATTCAGGGGTGTACGTGCACCAATCATACTCCCAGACCCACACCATCAAACCACGACTTCCATACAGGTTCCTTACAAGGACATTAACGGGTTGGTATCTGGTTCCTGGTTCATGTTACATGAAAACGCAGCCAGAATCACTGTTCAGACTATAGCTGGACTTGTCTGTGAACATAACCTGGGACCACTGTTCCAGTGACCATATACTGTGTAAGTAGGCTGTTCAGGTTTTTTTATTGGTAACGCCACATAGCGCTCTGTATGAAAAATCACTGGCTGTGCTGTGTTCAGTCAGTGGCTGGTTGGCATTGTTGTAATACTCGCCATTGTAGTGTTGGGTGGCTGGATGTTAGCACCGCGTAGCGTTGGCAGTTGGAGGTGAGCCGTCAGCAGTGGTGGATGTGGGGAGAGAAATGGTGGAGTTTTGAAATTTGTAAGAATGGTTGTCATGAACGGATAATTCCAAAAACTTTGTGAGTGGACAGGTGGTGAGTTATGGACTTGCTATATTATCCGCAAGACTCTTCAATGGTAATTGTGCGCCTGCACAGTCAAACAGATGGCTGCTGGCCATCTCTACAAGGACTACAGTAGGTCTACACCTTTGATGACTCACCAATGCCATTATTTCTACAAGGACTGCAGTGGGTCTGCACCTCTGGTGGCCCACCAATACCGTAATCTCTACCAGGACTACAATGGGTCTACTCTGTGTTGACCTACCTACCAATATTCTTCAAAACTTCGACTGACTCTGCTGTGGGTTTGCTCTGTTGTGGCCCATTACCTGTCTGCATGTCAAGAGCCAGCACTGTCTTTCCGTTGGAAGGACAACACTACTTCTTCAAGACTGCATGGAAATCCACTACTTCTGTGTGCATTTTGTTTTACTCCTCAGACTTTGAAAAAAAAAAAACACTGCAATTTTACTGTGATGAAGGATCAGCACTGTCTATATGGACTGTGAGAAAATTTTGGCTTTTGACCAATATTGTATCAATAAATGTGTGCATTTGATTTCTTTGTTATTGTAATCATAATTATGAAATTTTTTTATCAAATCTGTATTGGCCACTGCCCAAAACAATTTGTAAAATTTTTTGTGGGGAGCATGGGGGCTATGTAAGTAGGTTGTTTAGGTTTTTTTATTGGTAACGCCACATAGCGCTCTGTATGAAAAATCACTGGCTGTGCTGTGTTCAGTCAGTGGCTGGTTGGCATTGTTGTAGTACTCGCCATTGTAGTGTTGGGCGGCTGGATGTTAACACCGCGTAGCGTTGGCAGTTGGAGGTGAGCCGCCAACAGTGGTGGATATGGGGAGAGAGATGGCGGAGTTTTGAAATTTCTAAGAATGGATGTCATGAACTGATATATATGTATATATCATGACTATTAAGGTAAATACATTGTTTGTTCTCTATTAAAATCTTTCATTTGCTAACTATACCTATCAGTAGTTAGTGACTTCCGTAGTTTGAATCTTTTATTTAGCTGGCAGTAGTGATGCTCGCTGTATTGCAGTAGTTCGAGTAACCAAGATTTTTGTGACGTAAGTGATATGTGAAACGTATAGGTTAATCTTAGTCAGGGCCATTCTTTTGTAGGGATTTTTGAAAGTCAGATTGCGTTGCGCGAAAAATATTGTGTGTCAGTTTAAGCACAGTTATGTATAATTTTTCTAAGGGGACGTTTCAACTGTGTTCTTGATACCAGGCTTTACGGGCGCTCCTGTGACCAGGGGTCAGTGGAATGTACCTTGCAGGTCTCCAGACGAATAAACCATATCTGTTAAGTCGTCTGTAGACTGTGTGTCTGGAGAAAACTGTTCCAGTGGCTTCGATAAGGTGCCGAGCAAGGCTACCTGCAGTACTCCGTGGCTGTCTGGGTGCACTGATGACGAGATATCGGTCTTCTTGTGGTGTTGTACACTGTGGACTTCCCGTACTGTAGCGCCTGGACACGTTTCCTGTCTGCTGGAATCGTTGCCATAATCTTGAGATCACACTTTGTGGCACACGGAGCGCCCTAGTATTCTACTCCTCATAACTTCATCAATACGTGTTCATTGAGCCATTTCCAATAGACAGTCACCATTAGCACGTCTGAAAACGTCTGCATACTTACTCGCTGCACTGTAATCTGACATGCACCAACACATCTCTGCGTATGTGGAATGCTGCGAGCGCCACCGTGCGACGACCGCTGGTCAAATGCGCCGCATGGTCATACCCCGAGGTGATTTTAACCCGCAAACCGCCCACCAGAGCATTGTTTCACCATGTATCAGCATTATCCTTAATTTATAAGCATGAGTGTAGTTCCTAATTACACTACTTGTCTCTAATCCAATTTATTAATGTAACACTGATATTGTGAATTACTTTTGCATCCCGACGGAATCCGTCTGTATAGCCAGACAGTTAAGGAGCCCGCATGGGAAACAGGGAAGCGAGATGGCAGGGGATCGAAAGCACCCCTCGGACTAAAGACGAGAGCTGAGCCAGCCAGGATGTGTTGTTTAGGTAAATACTGGGCTGGAACAAACACTATGCGATCAAAAGTATCCGGACACCCCCAAAACAATACTTTTTCATATCAGCAACATTGTGATGCCACCCACTGCCGTGTACTCAATATCAGCGACCTCAGTACTCATTAGACATTGTGAGAGAGCAGAATGTGTCATTCTGCGGAAATTACGGACTTCGAACGTGGTCAGGTGATTGGGTGTCACTTGTGTCATATGCCTGTACGTGAGATATCCACACTCCTAAACATCCCTAGGTTGTTCCGATGTTATAGTGAAGTGGAGAGGTGAAGGGATGCGTGCAGCACAGAAACATACAGACCGACCTCGTCTGTTGGCTGAAAGATATCGCCGACAGTTGAAGAGGGTCGTAATGTGTAATAGGCAGACAGCTATCCAGACCGTCACACAGGAATTCCAAACTGCATCAGCATCCATTGCAAGTGCTATGACAGATAGGCGGGAGGTGAGAAAACTTGGATTTCATAGTCGAGCGGCTGCTCATAAGCCACACATCACGCCGGTAAGTGCCAAACGACGCCTCGGTTGGTGCAAGGAGCGTACACATTGGACGATTGAACAGTGGAAAAACGTTGTGTGGAGTGACGAATCACGGTACACAATGTGGTGATCAGATGGCAGGATGTGGGTATGTCGAGTGCCCGGTGACCGTCATCTGCCAGCGTGTGTAGTGCCAACAGTAAAATTCGGAGGCGGTGGTATTACGGTATGGTCGTGTTTTTCATGGAAGGGGCTTGCACCCGTTGTTGTTTTGCGTGACACTATCACAGCACAGGCCCACATTGATGTTTTAAGGATCCTTGCTTCCCACTGCTGAAGAGCAATTCGGGGATGGTGATTGCATCTTTCAACACGATCGAGCACCTGTTCATAATGCACGGCCTGTGGCGGAGTGGTTACACGACAGTAACATCCCTGTAATGGACTGGCCTACAGAGAGTCCTGGCCTGTATATTATAGAACACCTTTGGGAGGTTTGGAACAAATACTTCGTGCCAGGCCTCACCGACCGATATGGATACCTCTCCTCAGTGCAGCACTCCGTGAAGAATGTGCTGCCGTTCCCCAAGAAACTTTCCAGTACCTGATTGAACCTATGTTTGCGAGAGTGGAAGCTGTCATCAATGCTAGGGGTGAGCTAATACAATATTGAATTCCAGTATTACCAATGGAGGGCGCCACGAACTAATACGTCATCTTCAGCCAGGTGCCCTGATACGTTTGATCACATAGTGTACGTTCTACCTCACTACGAAAACACTAATAAAACTTCAACATCTGTACGTATGTATGTATGTATGATCTACCCTAGACGCAGACGGGTGAGATACACGAGGCGTGCTGGCATCGGGGAAAGGCATTCGGCAACCAGATTCCTCTAGCACTGCAAAAAATCGATGCACAACACTGCAAACCTCGTAGAAGATATGAGAAGGAAAAGAAGCAGCAAAGTTTAGACCCTCATAGTACAGCAGAAATTTTTACAGATGTGAGTATTACATCACGCTACAATGCTAGGAACGTATAAATCAAGAGCACTCCTCTACGGTGACTCCATTCTCAAGATCTCTCCTCAGAGTGATGTTATCTAAAACTGCAGTATCTGATCAAAAGAATCCTGACATAATGCGGAACTGAGCACAAAATGTGGCGGAACCACCAATAGAAAAGGAGGCAGGCAGTATTGTGTTGTCGGTGGAGTACCAGTAAAAGAATGATGAATCGGTCTGGAGCTCTCAGTAACTTCGAACGTGGAGCAGTCACTGGATGTCATCTGAGTAGCAAACCAATCAGAAATATTTGAATACTTCTAAAGGTGCCAAAGTCGACCGTTGTTGACGTAGCTGTGAAGTGGGAACGCTACGAAACAACAACAGCTAACCGAGACTAGACAGACCTCATATGCTGACGGACGGGATCTGTCGAGCATCGTGAAGGGTGATTGTAATATAATATATGAAATCAATGGAAGGAATAACTCTTGAACTCCAAAACGCTGCAAGCGGTCCAGCAAGAACAGTGACTGTGCGTAGGATGTTCAAAGAATAGGGTATAATGTTCGAGAATCTCCACTTAAGCAACACATTTCGGTAGGCAGTGCTAAGCGACGTTTGAGCTGGAGTAAATAGTGACACCACTGAACAGTGAATGACTGGAAACAAGTGATCTGGAATGATGACACGTCGGCCAGAGTGGCCGAGCGGTTCTAGGTGCTACAGTCTGTAACCGCATGACCGCTAAGGTCGCAGGTTTGAATCCTGCCTCGGGCATGGATGTGTGTGATGTCCTTAGGTTAGTTAGGATTAAGTAGTTCTAAGTTCTAGGGGACAGATGACCTCAGAAGTTAAGTTCCATAGTGCTCAGAGCCATATGAACGATTTTTTGGAATGATGACACGCTATACCTTGAGTTAGTCCAAAGGGAGAGCTAGGTTTGGCGAATGTCTGCGGAACGTTACATGCAGTCATGTGCAGTACCATCTGTGAAGTACGGAAGAGGTGGTGCTACGATATGACGGTATTTTTGTGGCTGTGGTGTGTTCGCCTTATTGGTCATAAGAAAATGGCATGTGCGGAAGGAAAGAAACACATTTTACTGTTTTTTGTACTGTGTAGGTAGAAGAGCTGCATAGTGGAACACTTTTCAATCTTTCACCTCCATTCGACCCTCTAACAGAAGTTGAATGTATTTCCATACTTAATTTCTAATTGGTGACATTTACTTTTTATGCGCTGCAGTATTTTTCTGAAATTAAAAAAATTACTCCCTAAAATTAAGATTTCTACAAAAGTGAGGACATGTTCCAACGTGTAACATGGTCATGTCCACTCAACAGCCAAAAACTGGGCCACTATAGAAAAAATGGCAGAAGAATCGGACCGCTTGGCAACAACAGCAGAAAAACTGGACGAGGACGTGACGCCAGACAGAGGGAGTGGATCTTTATATCAGTAGATGTGTATTTAGCTATGCTCCAAGTGCTAAGGATTCCTTACTTTATGACACAGGTTATGGACAGACTGAACGTTCGCGACAGCCCACGACCACAGGAGAAGCATGGTCTTGTCTTAGCCGCTCGACCTCCTCATACACTCATGGAGAGAATGAAACTGGAAAGAAGATATGAACAGGTCTACCTTCAAGCTCTCACCACTGCCACACCCTTTAACGGAAACATGTTTCTTCTTCCCCAGGCATTAATATAAGAGCAAGAAGTAGACAGCAGACACCACATCGCGGGCAGTCAGTTGAAATGGCTCATTATGAGCAATACGTTAGAGACAGAGTCGCCGCTCTGACTGAAAAAGGCGGTTTTCAGTTACACATCCTGGCAGGAAGCATGGCGTGCCATCTACTACTGCGAAGAGACGGTGGGGGAATTGTGCTGACAGCGGGACTACCAAAACAGTTCGTGTCTCAGACAGGAAGAGACTGAGTTCACACAAGGGGGGACTTATTTTGTGAATAAGGCCCGACAGCTTCCATTCCTACAAGCGAGGCAGTTTTTATGAGAGACGAACTTCGCCGTGAAACAGGAACTCAGAGAGAAAAATATCTTATACTGGGTGGAATTTACATGGCTCCACCAGGAAGGAGCATGGGACAAAGTAATGTTCCTGATTAGAAAGTGTTTCCTTCATGTAGCTAGTGTCCAAGTGTGGTTTACAGGTCGCGAGGGACTAGACATCGTGAAGGTTATGTAGCGCAAATGGTTGGCTATCGGTTTCCTGCCGGGGTTGCGTTTCTTCGACGCCCTTTGGGACTGCGTTCTTGGAGCCTGCGACAAAGTGCCTCTTCCGGTAATAACGTCTGACGCCTCAGATTTCATGACACGTCGCATGGTAAGAGATGGAAATAATGAGGGATTCAGGACAAGATAGGCCTATTAGAGTGCTGGAAATGTTCTATTTTATTTACCTGTTCTTCTGCTCAATTTTATGTCGGTGAGAGCCAATGGTAGATTTGGATACACAGAAGTACATAACTGGAGATAAAAGAATACTAGTCAGTTTTCCATTAAGTGAAATATTTCTTATAAATTTGTTTTGAATATTAGATTTCTCATATATTTCGTCTCTACCTACATACACAAAAAGTAATAAATTAATAGGAACTGTTTTACGACTTTTTTAGTTACTTTAGGTTCATATCCATTTCCCCTCAATTCCTATCCCTTGCATCCTCTAAAAAATGTGTGAAATATTTATTCTAATAGTCAATCAGCTTTAATTCCTTCCTCTCCCCTCCCCAAATTTCTTCGTGTCCCTCTCTTTCTCTTAAATACTCACCTCACTTACGAATCACTCCATTCCCCCAAAATTAATAAATATATCAAGAAGTCTTCGTTGAAAATATTCGTTTTCTTTGTAAAGTCACCCACTATCTCACCTCCTATTTCGCTTTCCTTCTGACATTCCTACTAAAAGCTATGAAACAGTCTTCTTTTAAATCCTGTGTTCTATTTCCCTTTCTTCGTTCTGAATACATCCTTGCCGTACCCTTTTTCTCCGTGTCCTAACATAAAAGGAACTACTCATTTTTCTATAATATCTAATTTCGTTCCATGCTCCCTCAATCCCTCCTTCTCTTTTCTCTTCTCTCTCTCGTACACAAATAGATGTGAACACACACGCTTACTCACTGACAAAAACACACGTACATAGAGAGGTCTCAGCACCGAGGGAGTCACAAGACGTAGTGGATCATGCCAAATGGCTATAATTGTCTCCAGACAGCTATAGGGGCTGTGGAGATTGGCAACGCTTCATTTCGAGTACTGAAGGACTGAAAGAACTATACGTTATGTCACTTTGAATACGTTATGTCACTTTGAATACGTTATGTCACTTTGAATGGGCATGGATGTTCATCAGCAGTTTCCGACTTCTGAAGTAGTGTTGTGATTATGCGTAGAGATGCCAGAGATTATGGCGGTAGTTGCCAGTACTGATGGCTGGTCGACAATATTGTAGTTCAAACTAGAGACGTGGAAAGGCGGTATGTAGAAGTTGTTGTTAATCGAAGAGAGCACTTCATGGCAGTAACTAGCGACCAGAGACTCCTAAAATGAGAATGAAATTTACTGTATCAGACGGAATTGTACACTGAGTCCGGCCGGCCGTTCTAGGCACTTCAGTCTGGAACCGCGCGACCGCTATGGTCGCAGGTTCGAATCATGCCTCGGGCATGGAAGTGTGTGATGTCCTTACGTTAGATAGGTTTAAATAGTTCTAAGTTCTAGGGGACTGATGACCTCAGATGTTAAGTCCCATAGTCCTCAGAGCCATCTGAACCATTCTTTTGTACACTGAGTTCCTATCACAATCATACAACACTGTTACTTCAAGTCTGTATATGTCCGTAGTTTTAAGCGGTGAGTCCAAATCCTTAGGGGGACTGGGGCCTGACTTCGCAATGCCGCCCGTGGCTGGGCGTGCGCTGTTTACTAGTATGGGCGCGCAGGAGCTCACAGGCCGCCAGTGGGCCCGCGGTGGTGCAGCATGGCGTGATTGGCCGAATCGGTAGGTTGTTATTCTCCGTATGTACGCCGGGCTGGTGTTGCTGAGGTTAACGCGCAAGCGGCTTAGGGGTGGTCGCGCCTGCGCTGTTAAGCGGCGGTGCTGCAGCCACCTATCGGGCGGGAGCTGAAAGCCTCCTGATTCCTGGCCGCGAAACGCTGAGCGCCACGATGCGATCATCGATGATATTACATAAACTAATGCTCAAATGTTGGCAGTCGTTCCGTCTCTGCTGAAAAATGTTGCTGGTAATGGCATAATTGCCTCATGTAGTCAGACAACACACCTTATACACCAGTACTGTGTTGACGCTCGTCAGCGCGACCGTGAGCTACGAAAGTAAGAAAACGTATATGACACGTATTAGTTGTTTGTTTGTCACTTGGAGACATATCAACTAATATGTGCAATGAAAATCTTTAGGCACATGGATGTTCAATTTGTTCAATTCTCATATCGTCTATATCCGTTACTTTAGCATTTTTCTACGGGGTGTTCCATTTATCTGATGACCGCCTGCCCGGGATATTGCAGGCCGGTCACGGAAGTCGCGTCTGCCGGTCGAATGCGTCCAGCGGGATCACACTAAGCCCCCCCACCCCTTTTTATGGGTTTTAACCTAAAGGCTCTCCAGACATACGTACCTTGTCGGCCAGTGTCATGAAAGCAGTGAAACAGGTATCACGAGGTCTGCAAAGGCAACAGTGCCAGAAGCGAATTACTTAATTCCACAACGAGTAGCCGGCCGCGGTGGCCGAGCGGTTCTAGGCGCTTCAGTCTGGAACCGCGCTGCTGCTACGATCACAGGTTCGAAACCTGCCTCGGGTATGGATGTGTGTGATGTCCTTATGTTAGTTAGGTTTAAGTAGTTCTAAGTCTAGGGGCCTGATCACCTCAGATGTTAAGTCCCATAGTGCTTAGAGCCATTTTGAACCACAACGAGTGTTTGTTTACTACTCGTATGTGCGTCCAGAGACCGATCGTACTGTTCAGAGATTCTTTGAACAGAAGTTTCCAGGTGTTCGAGTTCAGAGCCGTGATGCAGTTTAAAAATTAGTGAATAAATTTCGTGAAACGGTAAGTGTTCAACGCAAAAAGCGTAACGACGATGTGCATCTACATCTACATCCATACTCCACAAGCCACTTGACGGTGTGTGGCGGAGGGTACCTTGAGTACCTCTATCGGTTCTCGCTTCTATTCCAGTCTCGTATTGTACGTGGAAAGAAGGATTGTCGGTAGGCCTCTGTGTGGGCTCTAATCTCTCTGATTTTATCCTCACGGTATCTTCGCGAGATATACGTAGGAGGGAGCAACATGCTGCTTGACTGCTTGAGTGCTCACAGAAGCTTTTCTCTGTAACATTACATACCGCCTGGAAAACTCCCCTAAAATCTCAAACGTCTTTCTCAGTAAACAGAAATGTCGTGCACCTCTGTACAAAGAGGTATTAAGCTTCTTGGGCTAAGGTTCTACGAAGTATCAGTATTGCTGAAACTTCGCCCTGATGATCCTGCGTTTTGCGAACGGGTGTTAAAACAAGTACATGGCAATGAAATGGATCCCCGTCTCATTCTGTTTTCAGACAAATCTCGGTTCCATTTACACGGGTAGATTAATTCCCAAAACTGTCGACACTAAAGCACAGATAGATCTGTTTTGCTTCATGAGGAATCCCTTCACTATCAGAAAATAGGAGTGTGGTGCGCAGTTAGTGGTGACAGAACAATAGGCCCAATTTCTTTTACTGATAGTTACAAGTAAAATATATATGCAAAACATTTTCCGACAGTTTTTTAATGAACTGAGTTGAAGTGAACGAAGCTTCGCATTTTTCAACAGGATTCGGCAAGGGCTCAGACCAGTTTCTTTGCAAGCAAATCAGGATGCATTTCATAAAATAGTGATTAGTAACAATATCAGGCCCGCTAGAAGACCTGATTACAGACCGTGCAATTTTTACATGTGGAGTGCACTTAAGGACAAAGTTCACTCGATAAATCCTCACACGACAGAGTAACTCAAGGATAATATCCGCGAATCAAAAATGGCTGTGAGGACTATGGGGCTCAACTTCTGATGTCATCAGTCCCGTAGAACTCAGAAATAACCTAAGGACATCACACACATCCATGCCCGAGGCAGGATTCGAAACCTGCGACCGCAGCGGTCGCGCGGTTCCAGTCTGAAGCGCCTAGAACCGCTCGGTCATATACCCGAAACAATTAATGCAATATATTAGAGAGAATTTCATCGTGTGATTAATAATTTCTTGAAAAGATGTCAGAAAAAAATGGCTCTGAGCACTATGAGACTTAACATCTATGGTCATCAGTCCCCTAGAACTTAGAACTACTTAAACCTAACTAACCTAAGGACATCACACAACACCCAGTCATCACGAGGCAGTGAAAACTCCTAACCCCGCGGGGAATCGAACCCGGGAACCTGGGCGTGGGAAGCGAGAACGCTACCGCATGACCAACAGCTGCGGACAGATGTCATAAATGCGTAGAAAATAATGGTAGGCAGTTCCAGCGTCTCCTTGCGTTACATGGGCGAGTAAAAATTTACTTATATAAATTTTAAATGTAGTCCTATCGCACCGCCGCAGCAGACGAGTGACACGGCATCTGATCTGCGAGCAACGGAGCGCTGACGGCGCGGCATCTATAGCATCGCACAGGCGGTCATCAGATAAATGGAACACCCGGTATTTCTCAATGGCTTTGTCAAGTTTTTCCAAGACGGTTTCAAGTGTGGCGTTGTTAGTGTTGACAGCTATTTGTCATTCCCTTATGTTATATTTATGCGACCCACAATATCTGATGAACAATGATATGAGCAGACAGGTTGTTGTTCCCCGGATCTATCTTGAATGCACTATTCTATCATTACAACAGCCTCGGAGAGTTTAGACTGGTTTCGGACATTAAGGGATGAAATCAAATGATTTCGTTTAGATTCACGATCACGCCTCGGTCTTTTACAGACAAAATTGTGTATGTACTTAACAAATTTTTCACTGCCACTCAGTATATAATCAGACTATGTTTTCACAGAAGTTTTAAATTTTGTTCGCTGGAAAAGAACAAAAAAAAAAACAGTATTAACGAATGCGTAATCCTGGATTCGCCTTCAGGTCTGACATATACTAATGGTTATGAGAGTTACAATGCAGAGGATTCCTTAAGATTTCATTGCACATTTTCAGCCTGGAGATTTAAACAAGTTTGATAACGGAGGTGCAATATGCTAGTTTTCCTGCCAGCGGCGAATATACACGTAAAACAGCGAGCGCTTCGGACAGCAGCTACGTTACCACTGCGCTAGCTCTCTGCTCTCTCATTGCCATTGCAATGGCTAATATAATTCGTCTGCAGGGTAACAGACGAGGTTAGCTGAATTTCCTCCTTAGAACGACCTACTGAACTCAAAACAATAAATTTGATAACCCGATGTCTCACCTTACCTGAAAATCACTCAGATTATTTAATGGAACTGAGAAAGAACCAGGAAGTGAATTTAGCAGAATAATTTCGAGCAACTCCAGGGAGTTACATAAAGATCACAGAGTCCCAGACACATTATGCGATCTTGTCAGTTACACTAGCGAAATGAATAATTCAGTAGCTGTAACAGTCATTAGTGTTTTTCTTCCTTAAGCTTATTGCAAATGGTAAATGAACGGGCCCGCAAAATTACAGACCATTATCCTTATTATCAACTTGCTACAGAATTCCAGAACATTTTATAGGTTCTAATACAATAATTTTCGTAGAGACTGAAAATATTATGTCCACGAATCACCATCGTTTCAGAAAGCGTCGCTCGTATGAACCTCAGCTGGCCCTTTTCTCACATGATATACTGTGAACTATGCATGCTGCCCTTCATCCAGATTCCATATCCCTAGCTTTCCGAAAAAGCATTTTGCACGGTATCCCGCTGCAGGTTGTTAAGTAGGAAAAAAGAATCAATAATGTTCCCATACAGCATTAGTAGTGTCCTGCTCGATACAGTCATGTCGATTAAATTTCTAGGCGTAGCGTTGCAAAGCGATATGAACTGAAACAAACACGTAAGGAAGGTGGAAGAAAAGGTGAATGTTCAGATTCAGTTTATTGAGAGAATTTCAGGAAAATGTGGCTCATACGTAGAGAAGACCACTTATGGAACGCTAGTGCAACCGATTCTTGAGTAAAGCTCAGGTCTTTGGAATCCCTACCAGGTCGATTTAAAGAAAGCCATCGAACCAATTTAGAGGAGGTCTTCTATATTTGTAACCGGTGGCTTTGACTAACACGTGAGTGTTACGCAGACGCTACATGAACTTAAACGGGAATCCTTGGAGGGAAGACGACGTTCTTTTTGTTGATCACTATTGAACTTAAAGAATCGGCGTTTTTATATAGCTGCGTAACGTTTTCGCTGTCGAAGAAGTACGTTTACCGGTTGGACCACGAAGATAAGATACTAAAAATTAGGGCTTACTTGTAGGCATATGCACTCCGTCTTTAGGCCGCAAGTGGCCCATCGGGACCATCCTACCGCCGTGTCATCCTCAGTTGAGGATGCAGATAGGAGAGGCGTGTGGTCAGCACACCGCTCTCCCGGTCGTTATGATGGTTTTCTTTGACCGGCGCCGCTACTATTTCGGTCGAATAGCTCCTCAGTTGGCATCACGAGGCTGAGTGCACCCCGAAAAGTGGCAACGGCGCATGGATGCCCAGATGGTCACCCATCCAACCACCGGCCACGCCCGACAGCGCTTAACTTTGGTGATCAGATGGGAACCGGTGTATCCACAGCGACAAGGCCGTTGCCTTGTAGGAATATAGACAGTAGTTTTTAATTCTCTGTACCTGCGAATGAGCCGGCCGGAGTGGCCGATCGGTTCTAGGCGCTACAGTCAGGAACCGCGCGACCTCTACGGTAGCAGGTTCGAATCTTGCCTCGGGAATGGATGTGTGTGCTGTCCTTAGGATACTTAGGTTTAAGTAGTTCTAAGTTCTAGAGGACTGGTGACCTCAGAAGTTGTCCCATAGTGATCAGAGCCATTTGAACCATTTTTGAACCAGCGAATGGAATAGGGAAAGAAACGACTGGTGGAGGTACAGAGTACCTTCTGCCTCACACCGTAATGTGATTTGTAGAGTATCTACGTAGATTTAGAGCTGGAAAATCTCATTCACCACACGTGGTTAATTTACGATATTTCTAGGGTAAGCATTATGCGTGTTTTACATATCTTCACAGATTAAAAAAAATGTATTTCTTGAGAACACTCTACATCTAGATCTACATCTACATTTATACACCGCAAGCCACCCAAAGGTGTGTGGCGGAGGGCAGTTTACGTGCCACTGTCATTACCTCCCTTTCCTGTTCCAGTCGCGTATGGTTCGCGGGAAGAACGACTGTCTGAAAGCCTCCGTGCGCGCTCTAGTCTCTCTAATTTTACATTCGTGATCTCCTCGGGAGGTATAAGTAGGGGGAAGCAATATATTCGATACCTCATCCAGAAACGCACCCTCTCGAAACCTGGCGAGCAAGCTACACCGCGATGCAGAGCGCCTCTTTTGCAGAGTCTGCCACTTCAGTTTGTTAAACATCTCCGTAACGCTATCACGGTTACCAAATAACCCTGTGACGAAACGCGCCGCTCTTCTTTGGATCTTCTCTATCTCCTCCGTCAACCCGATCTGGTACGAACCCCACACTGATGAGCAATACTAAAGTATAGGTCGAACGAGTGTTTTGTAATCCACCTCCTTTGTTGATGGACTACATTTTCTAAGGACTCTCCCAATGAATCTCAACCTGGTACCCGCCTTTCCAGGAATTAATTTTATATGATCATTCCATTTCAAATCGTTCCGCAAGCATAATCCCAGATATTTTACATAAGTAACTGCTACCAGTGTTTGTTCTGCTGTCATATAATCATACAATAAAGGATCCTTCTTTCAATGAATTCGCAATACATTACATTTGTCTATGTTAAGGGTCAGTTGCCACTCCCTGCACCAAGTGCCTATCCGCTGCAGATCTTCTTGAATTTCGCTACAATTTTCTAATGCTGCAACTTCTCTGTATACTACAGCATCATCTCATTGGAACTACCTACAAAACAGAGAAACGCAAATTATAAGACAGTAATAGATCATTAATTGCAAAATGTGAACCTCCGGAAATAAATTCCTTAAGTGACAAGTAATTAAAAGCCTAGAATTTTTAAATGAACTGCGCAGAAAATCAGTGTGCCATTACAGAAAAAGCGCTGCAAAGGCATAAAGAGATTACAGCTGGGAGTGTAAAGAGGAACACACTACGTTAACAGTCCAGTCTTTAATATTTTATTCTAAAATAAAACTGTTGTTCAGAAACAAAATAAAATGTTTATTCCCAGTTTCATGAGCATCATAACGTCCGTTAATTCCCATAGCTTGTTATTTGATCTATAAGGCTGTTTTCGGACTGTTTCTATTGTTCCATGCAATACAATTTGAAGAACAATGCTGCTGATCACCAACATACACTTGAAGCTCCCATCGTCAAGTGAAGCGCTAGTGCGTTAAATAACAACACTTGATTTCGGATATTCAATGCTGGTCGAACTCAACGTCCACACATAGGAGCACAACTTACCGTCTTAGCCTTTCCATGTCTGGAATGAGTAGGACCATTCCCTATGGATCCAATATGTCAGTTTTGGTGAACTGGTGTGCTATAGAAATAACTCTGCGCCTGTTTAGTCACTAGGACTTCTCTTACGTCCCAAGCGGGAAATACCAACCCGCTCGCTGATTTCAGAAGATCCTAGCGGCACTTGAGATATTTTAAGATCTATGCATTTTCATTAATTGGCGCTATAGCTACTGTCTGGCTTCTGTCCCTACTGGGACCTGCCACCATTATCTCTCGAACGACTCGACAAAATCACAACACGACTTCAGAAATTGGAAACTGCTGCTGAACGTCCATCCCTTGGCACAGTAATATAGCTTATAGGTCTTACAGCCCTCGATACTCTAAATGTAGTTTGTCCAATCTCTACTGATACCAAATATATATCAGCAGAAATTGTACGGCAAGAAAGGGAGAATGAATTGATTGTTTGTGCTAATAACGACCATCCTCCTTCACCTCCTCTGCATTACTGCAGATGACGTGTCACTGAGCACATTTGTTCTGTATTTGCAGTACACGTGAGTCGCCTAGTTGTTTCCACTGCATTGTGTGGAATACGAAGGTTCTGTTATAGTTCAGTAACCTGCTGTCTCCAAGTTTATGTCCACAGCGCAGAAAACAGCACGTAGGTCGTAGGTTCTGTATCTTGAGGCTGAAACTGACTTTTAGCGAGGTTCTGTTCTGAAATAATGTATCACTTCTTTGGGATTCCACCCGCGTATTTTAATACGGCCACTCGAGAAGGCTACATGATCTTAATACAACACCTTCTGATACAGCAAAGTACATGATCAAACACTATGTCTTCGAAAATGTATCTTTACACTATTTGTGGCACGTGTCTGTGCCCCACGACTACCGGAGTGAATCTTTTAATACTGAATACTAGCAAACACATCCTGCCACAGACCACATGACTCTACATCTCGACTGCCTAATCCAGAGTGACGAACAGGAACTTAAATTAAAATTGGAAACACATCCTATGACAGACAACATGACTGTTCTTCTCGACTGCCTAATCCAGAGTGAGGAACAGCCCGAAACACTTCGCGCGCCATACCAGAAAAGGCGTGACCCATACGCTTCAGAAGTGCTTCGTCAGTCTTTTCTTTTTGATTTCAATTGTTTTTAATAATTTTAAAATGACTGATTGACAGTCAGCTGTTGAGAGATATTGGTATTAAAAAGTCAAGTCATTCCAATGAGCAGTTTAACTAATAATAATAACTATACTTTAACCTGTTGGCGCCCTTGCTCCAAACACAGCAGCCAATCACAGAGCAGTAGCATTATGCAGGCGGCCTTTCGCACGGAAATGGTACCGAATCTAACATCTGCCACAGGTACCTCACACCACATTTCGTCATTATATACTTCTTGCATCTCCACTGTTCTGGGAACAGTTTCTTAGAGACTAATATGATGGCTGACTAAGCCATAAATATTACAATTGCTACGCTACTGAAATTCGTCCCGGCATCAAGCGACTCTCTGGATACAAATACGAGTGTGTGTGTGTGTGTGTGTGTGTGTGTGTGTGTGTGTGTGTGAGTGAGTGAGTGAGTAAACGTATGTGTTCGCGTCTGTGTGTGTATGAGAGAGAGAGAGAGTGAGAGAGAAAGAAGCTGAGAGAGAGAGAGAGAGAGAGGGAGGGAGAGAGAGAGAGAGAGAGAGAGAGAGAGAGAGAGAGAGAGAGATGAAACAACACAAAACAGCCTTAAAAAAGTGCCTCTTAATTGATTACTTAACAGGTATGCAGGTAAAGAGGAAATAAATAAGAAATGTGATATTTAAAATATATATTTATAAGAAATTAATTTCACCTAAAAGCGTAACTTAATGGAACACTAACTCGTATTCTATTGACTCGAGTTCGATATTTTTCTGTAGCCAAGTGATCTTCCATTGTTTCTTACAGACTGAAAACTAAATGGAAGAACAAGTAAATAAAATGGAATGTGTTCAGCACTCTAGCATGTTGTTCAGAACCACCCATTATTTCTAACTTTAGTCATTCGACGTGGCATGGTATACATGAGTCGTCGGACGTAACTGCCAGAAGAGGCAACTTCGTCCCAGGCTTCACGAACACAGTCCCAAAAGACAGTGCTCGTGGTCTCTCATACCATTCGTTCTCCATGTTGTGGTTGGCAGGATAGCCAACCGTGTTCCTTAAAGGAGGCCGAAATGCACGCGTTTTAGCTCACGCAGGCTGTCGTGAGGTCTGGAACATGACAAGGGAATTAGAATTGAGAAAAACGGACGTATCTGGTGGAATACTTAACTTTAATCTGTTAATGGAGAACGTCGCTCTTTATGGTAGATGCTTCGCAATATCAATAGTACGGATACTGGCGCCTTGCTAGGTCGTAGCAAATAACGTAGCTGAAGGCTATGCTAACTATCATCTCGGCAAATGAGAGCGTAATTAGTCAGTGAACCATCGCTAGCAAAGTCGGCTGTACAACTGGGGCGAGTGCTAGGAAGTCTCTCTAGACCTACCGTGTGGCGGTGCTCGGTCTGCAATCACTGATAGTGGCGACACGCGGGTCCGACGTATACTACCGGACCGCGGCCGATTTAAAGGCTACCACCTAGCAAGTGTGGTGTCTGGCGGTGACACCACACTCCACTGGATTAATATAAGCAGTCTGTGGTGGCCGGTCAGTGATGCTAAAGCCCATGTTGAACAGCTTCTGTTTAATGATTATGGAGTTACTCACAGGAGGATGATCTTCCTGTAACGTGAGTTCTTACTCAAAACATAGCATCCCCACTCAAGGCAGCATCACATTCTATATCTTTCTGGTCTTCAGATATCTAAAGGAAAACCGATATGCATTAAGACCAACTACGTCGTTAGCTTTACACTCAGTTTCATAGTCTGGATAAACATTTTCTGAAATTTCACCACCTTTTCCTTTATCGGAGATTCGTTCAGACGATAAAAAATGGAAACACGTAACTTTGATCTCTGCACCTTCAGATTACCACTGCAGTCCTCAAAACATTATACAACGAGAAACAGCTGCAACCCTAGTCTCACTGAACACATTAGTCCATACGCTCGTGGAAGGTAACTTTATGGTATCAATCTTCATTTTTCACTTTTTAAGTGCAAAGTTATCATTTCAAGTTTCAGAATGGAGAGATACGTGATTTTAGAAAAAAAAATGGTAAAGTTGGTCTTTCATTCATAGTTAAGCCATAATCGTAAATAGTCAACCTTACGAACGGATTCTTAAATGTTTTATAGCATCTGTACCTCATAATCACTGTATCCAGAAGCTGCCGTTGCGATTCGAACATTTAACAGGTCCATAATCTGTGTTGTAAAGTAAGCAACCCTTAGCACATAGGCCATAGATGAATACAGAGTCAGCGCAGAATATCTCTATCTGATGTCACACCATCCTCTGGTTTTTATGATGTTATTGCCAAATAGTCCGTTTTTTCTGCCGTTTCATTTACAGTGGCCCAGTATTTTGCTGCTGAGTGTGCCTAGAAACAAATATTCTATTTAAATTTAAAACTTTCGCAGTCGGGATTATCTTGTCAGAACCATTTTTGACAGTCCATCTGTTACATCATTTCTCTACTGCTCTCCAATAATCAGTAAGTGAAAAATTAAGAAAGGGTCTTATCAAAAAGTATTTATAGGTTATTTACATTTCGGGACGGATGATGTTCGAAGCTAAGAAAAATTTCCATTTTCAAGACACGTAAAATTATTACGAAATTTAAGAATCTGAGTTTATTAACTAGTATCACATGCTCCAGTCTAAAAGACCTCTTTCTGTTCTATGGTATAAGATGGTGAACGATCGACGAAGTATAGCGTAATTGACCTCATGTTATATAAATAGTTCTAAAAATATAGGGAACTTTAATGACCATAAATTTCTGTTACAGATGAATTAAAACTTTATTCCAAATAGATTTATTATGTTATGCAGCACTTACATGTGTAGAATGCAACATATATACAGAAGCCGCGTAAAACGCCACCTAATGTCTAAGAAGAAAAAAGAAGTCTAAAATGACGGAAACTGCTTATCAGTCATCAGTGCGCATCCCTCATGTGATTCTAAAATCAGTTACTTGACTGAAGTACCGACCACAAATCGTTTTTTTTTTTTTTGCGTAGGTACAGTTAGTGACTAATTTTGCGAGATCCATACAGCTTTCCGTCTGTTTACAGAGTATAACACGCAAAGCGACCGAGTGGTACCAACATATTGTCTATGGACTAGAAGTTTAAAAACTACCCGAACATTGTCATACTGTTTTAAATAATGTAGGAGAGTTTACTACTGCTGATTTATTTATGTCTTATCTTCATGTCATATTCAATAAACTAACGAAAAAACTCTATTTCGCATGCACTGCAGTAATGCAAGTAAATTACAGCTTACCGTCATAGCGTTAAGAAAATATACTTTTTATAAAATAAAAGGTATCCCAGATTGTCATGAATATGCAGGATAATACACCCTTTCGGCTTCGAAGCGGTCAGTATCTAGGTTCAGTGCCCAGTCGTACTGAAGTAACGTTACTAGATTACCACGAAAGTATGCAAACGTAGTCGTAGGGGTAGATACATAACAAAATACAATGAAATCATTCAATGTCACAGTTAACTCACGACAATTGACAGAAGCAGGAACTAAAAAGTGTGTGTGCTGGTGTAAGCTGTCGCCAGCACCCCAGTCGGCAAAGAGGTTGAAAGAAGATCGATAATAGGCGCTGAATCAAGCGCCAAAGACAAACTCGCAAACCCTCTCGATCGTAAGTATTTACATTGCCGCCTAGGGCCGGAGGCAGCCCAGTCGCAGTTATCTCAGTCACTATTCTACAGGGTGTTTCAAAAATGACCGGTATATTTGAAACGGCAATACAAACTAAACGAGCAGCGATAGAAATACACCGTTTGTTGCAATATGCTTGGGACAACAGTACATATTCAGGCAGAGAAACTTTCGAAATTACAGTAGTTGCAATTGTCAACAACAGATGGCGCTGCGGTCTGGGAAACTCTATAGTACGATATTTTCCACATATCCACCATGCGTAGCAATAATATGGCGTAGTCTCTGAATGAAATTACCCGAAACCTTTGACAACGTGTCTGGCGGAATGGCTTCACATGCAGATGAGATGTACTGCTTCAGCTGTTCAATTGTTTCTGGGTTCTGGCGGTACACCTGGTCTTTCAAGTGTCCCCACAGAAAGAAGTCACAGGGGTTCATGTCTGGGGAATAGGGAGGCCAATCCATGCCACCCCTGTATGTTTCGGAAAGCCCAAAGCAATCACACGATCATCGAAATATTCATTCAGGCAATTACAGATGTCGGCCATGCGATGTGGCCGGGCACCACCTTGCATAAACCACGAGGTGTTCGCAGTGTCGTCTAAGGCAGTTTGTACCGCCACAGGTTCACGAAGAATGTCCAGATAGCGTGACGCAGTAATCGGTTCGGATCTGAAAAATGGGCCAATGATTCCTTTGGAAGAAATGGCGGCCCAGACCAGTACTTTTGAGGATGCAGGGACGATGGGACTGCAACATGGGGCTTTTCGGTTCCCCATATGCGCCAGTTCTGTTTATTGACGAAGCCGTCCAGGTAAAAATAAGCTTCGTCAGTAAACCAAATGCTGCCCACATGCATATCGCCGTCATCAACCCTGTGCACTATATCGTTAGCGAATGTCTCTCGTGCAGCAATGGTAGCGGCGCTGAGGGGTTGCCGCGTTTGAATTTTGTATGGATAGAGGTGTACACTCTGGCGTATGAGACGATACGTGGACGTTGGCGTCATTTGGACCGCAGCTGCAACACGGCGAACGGAAAACCGAGGCCGCTGTTGGATCACCTGCTGCACTAGCTGCGCATTGCCCTCTGTGGTTGCCGTACGCGATCGCCCTACCTTTCCAGCACGTTCATCCGTCACGTTCCCAGTCCGTTGAAAGTTTTCAAACAGATCCTTTATTGTATCGCTTTTCGGTCCTTTGGTTACATTAAACCTCCGTTGAAAACTTCGTCTTGTTGCAACAACACTGTGTTCTAGGCGGTGGAATTCTAACACCAGAAAAATCCTCTGTTCTAAGGAATAAACCATGTTGTCCACAGCACACTTGCACGTTGTGAACAGCACACGCTTACAGCAGAAAGACGACGTACAGAATGGCGCACCCACAGACTGCGTTGTCTTTTATATCTTTCACATCACTTGCAGCGCCATCTGTTGTTGAAAATTGTAACTACTGCAATTTCGAAAGTTTGTCCGCCTGAAAATGTACTGTTGTCCCAAGCATATTGCAACAAACGGTGTATTTCTATCGCTGCTCGTTTAGATTTTATTGCCGTTTCAAATATACCGGTCATTTTTGAAACACCTTGTAGTTGGGATCCGTTAGTTCACGTCGCTGGTTACGGGAGTGTAGTGTTTATAGCGAGACTTGCGCTTACCGGTAGTGAGGCTAACGCGGACTATTACGGAAGAGCTTGTACCACAACAAGTTGCCTCAAGATAAGAAGTTTTTTGTTGTTATGAATAAAGCAACTGTTAATACATATGTGCAGTTTGTGGTCTAGAAAGAGGATACCGGGCACCAAACAACATACTCTCCCTTGCTTCCCCTGGTACAAGACACTACACTGTCAACGACGTCACAAAAGATTGCAATTCAGCAAGTTCTTCCTCTTTAGATTTGCGGGGTGTAGAATCAAGGCAGTGACAAAACTCATGCGGAAGAAGTTGTCTTCAGATTCCTTTACTGATTGCCGATCTACCAGACAGTGCCTCTTTCACAGAACAGGCAAAAATCTTATCTGCGGCGAGGATAGAACCGAAAACTAACGTGGGCCCCCGCTGAATGGCAATAGCCTTCTCCTTGTTACAGAATGGACCTGTTATCGGTGAAATCGGTATATCGACGTGTTCATAAAAAGTGATTTCACGGAAGTGCTCACCGTGCTGTCAACTCCACGATGTATATTTTTAATGACAGGTGGAGAATTACGTTCGCTCGTTTCAGAAGTGCGCCGTTGTCATCGCACAGCAAACGGGATTCACAAGTAGAAGCGATGAAGTTAATCAAATATACCCCTGAATCCATAATCACCTGCAGGCTCCAGCTTTCGCGAAAATGCTTTAGTATGCTTGGTTTGCTGCGAAACTGTCGGCAGATCGCGAGGTGTTTAGAATGTTAACGCCATGTCTTTTCCTAATGATGTTCACACTAAAGAATATGACAGTACTAGAGTCCTGCATGACCGAGTAAGCCAGCACAAAATACGAGGTGGGGCGAGCACACCCTAACTGGATAGGCTACCCGCACTAGTTCTGGTGACCGAGCATAGAAGCCGTGACCGAATACGTAGCACATAACTTCAAACACATTTACACGTGTTATTATCCGTGTGACACTGCAGTCAGTACGGGCTTCTCATTTGTGGTGTGTCTCTCTCTGTAATCATGCAGCACGACGAAGCCAGTGTAGTAAGACGTGAGATTGAAACGAATATTTACACATTAAAGAAACGGGAAGGTCTAAAAAGCCAAGTATGGAGTACATTTATGTTGGTTGTAGATGAAAACAGTGCGTCTACTGGGTACGTATCGTGCATAAACTGCTCCGCATTATTGTTTTTCCAGTCGGAAACCACTCATTTAAAGAAACACAGTTGCAAGAAACCTCACAAAGATCATTTCTTTGGCCGCCCTTCCGTGATCTTAATATATTTGAAATAAGCGAAAAACAGGAAATTCTCAGCTACGTGTGCTACGTACGCAGGTACAACATGCAATCATTAACATAATCCTTTTTGCATAGTTATAGAGAAACGGAAATGTTGTGACTTGTATATTTCATTAACGTAAAAAATCTCGATTTTATGGGAACGGGGGTCCGGTTGTTTGGGGGGAGAGACCAAACAGCGAGGTCATCGGTCTCTTACGGGAACGTTTCGATTATTTCCATATCAGTTCTGTATTGCTTGTCTCTTTTGTTTATTATCATAGATCCCTCAAGTACTGTGTCATCACCACCCAGAAAGAGCGATCGTTTCAAGGAATGGAGGAACAACAGATCATCCGCAGGAGATGAAGTAGATCTGTACATTTTAATGCACCTCGGAGATGATGATGACACCTTAAAGTGGTGGAGCAGAAATCTTCTGTTTGTAAATGAGACTCGTCTTCTATCCGAGATTGTATTGAAATATCATTTTACTTTCCAGGTGCTTTATGAATTTAGCTCTGCCACGTACCCGTTCTTGGAAATGTTACTTTTATATTAAAAGAGAGAGAGAGAGGCCTTTGATTTGTACAGTACAGTGCAGCGAGCCGGTGCGAGGCGAGGTGAGACGTCAGAGTGACTGGCCATGCTCGGTTATCCGCGAGTCCTGAATCCGGACAACAGACATGGGGCGAGTACGTGACCGAGCCGAGTCGTATGGGGCCAGACACGAGCGGCTCGGTCCCCCGTCAACAGGCGAGCGAGCCGTGACCGGTCAAACACTGGGCTTTGCAGCACTCTAGACAGTACTATATATGCCATATCTCGTTCTTTTACGCTTTGAACAAGTTCATGACAGGTACCACCATGTGGAATACAATGGTTCTCTTCTGGTATGAAAGAGAAATAAAAGCAAAAACTGATGTATTAGAATTTATGTTTGTCATTTTCTATTACTGTCTGTTACGCAAGGTTATACATGATTTTTTATTATAAAATCTAACTTCCGTAACTTTTGAAATGATTATCTCTTTTGTAAGTAAGTCCATTGTGTCTAAAGACGTTAGAAAAATACTGGTGTCGTTGATTTCACATACTCCCATTACAACATATGGGAAAAAAAACATCTTAAGATTCGATTTGGGCAATTAGCGCAAAGATTATAACCGGTGCTGTTAGCTACTACACTACCAGATCGCTTGGTGTGATACCCCCTGTGCGAACTCTCGCAGTACCGTCAAAACTTACTTCCTCGTAAACTATTGAGCGTTGACACCTAAGACAAAATGGTTGTGAATTTCTTTTCGCCCTTCTTTCACCAGGAGAACCTTCGACTGTTCGACTGTATCAGAGAGCGACCTACTGCAGCTCCTCCTTGTAACAGAGTTTCAGGAAACTGCTGATATGAGTCAACGCCCACGCAAGTAGATGGAGTTCTTGCAGTATTTCTGAACCGGAAACATGACTCGGCCATAACCAATGGACCCCAAATGACATTTTTGAGAAACTAATGTTTTATCGAAATGCGTCACCACATCCTGCATCCCTAACGACCATTATGATTTAATTAGGATTGTTGAAGCAAGATTAAACCGTATACGCTCTATGACCCCCCCCCCCTCCCCCCTCATGAACCATGGACCTTGCCGTTGGTGGGGAGGCTTGCGTGCCTCAGCGATACAGATAGCCGTAACGTAGGTGCAAACACAACTGATGGGTATCTGTTGAGAGGCCAGACAAACGCGTGGTTCCTGAAGAGGGGCAGCAGCCTTTTCAGTTGTTGCTAGGGCAACAGTCTGGATGATTGACTGATCTGGCCTTGTAACAATAACCAAAACGGCTTTGCTGTGCTGGTACTGCGAACGGCTGAAAGCAAGGGGAAACTACGGCCGTAATTTTTCCCGAGGGCATGCAGCTCTACTGTATGATTAAATGATGATGGCGTCCTCTTGGGTAATATATTCCGGAGGTAAAATAGTCCCCCATTCGGATCTCCGGGCGGGGACTACTCAAGAGGATGTCGTTATCAGGAGAAAGACCTTAATCGGGCAGGTAGGTTAGAAAATTTAAAAAGGGAAATGGATAGGTTAAAATTAGATATAGTGGGAATTAGTGAAGTTGGGTGGCAGGAGGAACAAGACTTCTAGTCAGGTGACTACAGGGTTATAAACACAAAATCAAATAGGGGTAATGCAGGAGTAGGTTTAATAACGAATAGAAAAATAGGAGTGCGGGTAAGCTACTACAAACGGCAAAGTGATCGCATTATTGTGGCCAAGATAGATACGAAGCCCACACCAACTACAGTAGTACAAGTTTATATGCCAACTAGCTCTGCAGATGACGAAGAAATTGAAGAAATGTATGATGAAATAAAAGAAATTATTCAGATAGTGAAAGGAGACGAAAATTTAATAGTCATGGGTGACTGGAATTCGAGTGTAGGAAAAGCGAGAAAAGGAAACATAGTAGGGGAATATGGATTGGGGCTAAGAAATGAAAGATGATACCACCTGCCAGAATTTTGCACAGAGCATTACTTAATCATAGCTAACACTTGGTTTAAGAATCATGAAAGAAGGTTGTATACATGGAAGAACCCTGGAGATACTAAAAGGTATCAGATAGATTATATAATGGCAAGACAGAGATTTAGGAACCAGGTTCTAAATTGTAAGACATTTCCAGGGGCAGATGTGGACACTGACCACAATCTATTGGTTATGAGCTGTAGATTAAAACTGAAGAAACTGCAAAAATGTGGGAAATTAAGGAGATGGGACCTGGATAAACTGACTAAACCAGAGGTTGTACAGAGTTTCAGGGAGAGCATAAGGGAACAATTGACAGGAATGGGGGGGGGGGGGGGGGGAGAGAAATACAGTAGAAGAAGAATGGGTGGCTTTGAGGGATGAAGTAGTGAAGGCAGCAGAGGATCAAGTAGGTAAAAAGACGAGGGCTAGTAGAAATCCTTGGGTAACAGAAGAAATATTGAATTTAATTGATGAAATGAGAAAATATAAAAATGCAGTAAATGAAACAAGCAAAAAGGAATACAAACGTCTCAAAAATGAGATCGACAGGAAGTGCAAAATGGCTAAGCAGGGATGGCTAGAGGACAAATGTAAGGATGTAGAGGCTAATATCACTAGGGGTAAGACAGATACTGCCTACAGGAAAATTAAACAGACTTTTGGAAATAAGAGAACCACTTGTATGAATATCAAGAGCTCAGATGGAAACCCAGTTCTAAGTAAAGAAGAGAAAACAGAAAGGTGGAAGGAGTATATAGAGGGTCTATACAAGGGCGATGTACTTGAGGACAATATTATGGAAATGGAAGAGGATGTAGATGAAGATGAAATGGGAGATATGATAATGCATGAAGAGTTTTACAGAGCACTGAAAGACCTGAGTTGAAACAAGGCCCCCGGAGTAGACAACATTCCATTGGAACTACTGACGGCCTTGGGAGAGCCAGTCCTGACAAAATTCTACCATCTGGTGAGCAAGATGTATGAAACAGGCGAAATACCCTCAGACTTCAAGAAGAATATAATAATTCCAATCCCAAAGAAATCAGGTGTTGACAGATGTCAAAATTACCGAACAATCAGTTTAATAAGCCACAGCTGCAAAATACTAACACGAATTCTTTACAGACGAATGGAAAAACTAGTAGAAGCCGACCTCGGGGAAGTTCAGTTTGGATTCCGTAGAAACACTAGAACACGTGAGGCAATACTGACCTTACGACTTATCTTAGAAGAAAGATTAAGGAAAGGCAAACCTACGTTTCTAGTATTTGTAGACTTAGAGAAAGCTTTTGACAATGTTGACTGGAATACTCTCTTTCAAATTCTAAAGGTGGCAGGGGTAAAATACAGGGACCGAAAGGCTATTTACAATTTGTACAGAAACCAGATGGCAGTTATAAGGGTCGAGGGACATGAAAGGGAAGCAGTGGTTGGGAAGGGAGTAGGTATTAAAATCCATGGAGAAGAAATAAAAACTTTAAGTTTCGCCGATGACATTGTAATTCTGTCAGAGACAACAAAGGACTTGGAAGAGCAGTTGAACGGAATGGACAGTGTCTTGAAAGGCGGATATAAGATGAACACCAACAAAAGCAAAACGAAGATAATGGAATGTAGTCGAATTAAGTCGGGTGATAATGAGGGGATTAGATTAGGAAATGAGACACTTAAAGTAGTAAAGGAGTTTTGCTATTTGGGGAGCAAAATAACTGATGATGGTCGAAGTAGAGAGGATATAAAATGTAGACTGGCAATGGCAAGGAAAGCGTTTCTGAAGAAAGAAATTTGTTAACATCGAGTATTGATTTAAGGGTCACGAAATCGTTTCTGAAAGTATTTGTTTGGAGTGTATCCATGTATGGAAGTGAAACATGGACGATAAATAGTTTGGACGAGAAGAGAATAGAAGCTTTTGAAATGTGGTGCTACAGAAGAATGCTGAAGATTAGATGGGTAGATCACATAACTAATGAGGAAGTATTGAATAGGATTGGGGAGAAGAGAAGTTTGTGGCACAACTTGACCAAAAGAAAGGATCGGTTGGTAGGACATGTTCTGAGGCATCAAGGGATCACCAATTTGGTACTGGAGGGCAGCGTGGAGGGTAAAAATCGTAGAGGGAGACCAAGAGATGAATACACTAAGCGGATTCAGAAGGATGTAGGTTGCAGTAGGAACTGGGAGATGAAGAAGCTAGCACAGGATAGAGTAGCATGGAGAGCTCAGGACTGAAGACCGCAACAACAACAACGTTCTATGAAAAGTGATATCTTTCAATTTCCTGCAATTTGTTGACTTTTTATTCTCTGTTTTTGACGCCCTTCCTGAAACCATATCACTTGTAAGCTTTTCGATTAAATTGTTGGATGCTAGTTGGCAACTGGATCGCACTGGGACTGGGATTGGGATGGATACAGTATCAGGTTATAGATACAGCCCACTGTGACCTCAAGTTGTTTAAAACTACTTGAATAAATATTCAATTACGCGTATTTGGCGTTGGTTATCTGTATAGGAGTGCTTTAGAAACGGATATTCTTATGGCAGAAATGGCTCAGGTTTCTTTCTATAATATTCAATTTATTTCATTTACCTAATTTCACCTAAATTCGTTGCCTTACCAACGCTTAATTTTTTTCAGGTTATTGCACAGTGATGTAAAGAATAAGATGTCTTGCCTCGCCGGCAGGAGTGTCCTAGCGGTTCTAGGCGCATCAGTCTGGAGCCGCGCGACCGCTACGGTCGCAGGTTCGAATCCTGCCTCGGGCATGGATGTGTGTGATGTCCTTAGGTTAGTTAGGTTTAAGTAGTTCTATGTTCTACGTGGCTGATGACCTCAGAAGTAAGGTCCCATAGTGCTCAGAGTCATTTGAACCATTTTTATAAGTGCTTGAGACAAGCTGATGTGGGTAGTGACTATATTGAAAACGTTATTAAGCCTTTTCCAATACTACCCAGCATGGAAAGGGATAACAGCGTTATCCACTGAGTAACTTACAGTCAAAAGGGCCTTAATATAAGGAGCGGTCAAAATGTTTCCATTTGAAGGCCGTACAGTCCAGAATCGTTATGCCAGTCTGACAAAATCGCCGTGAGCATTGAGACAATCGTCCCACGAACTCAACGGGGTCAAGATACCCGTTTCGTAAAACAGCATGGCCTGCTTTATAAAGAGGCTCACAACTTCCCGCTGCACATCATCGTCTCACAGGAATCATCGACTCTTCAAGGCCTTTTGTAAGGGACCGGAGGCAAGATAATCGCATGAGGAGATCATTAATATTGGGTGGGTGCCCGATTGTCTTCCACTTGACTTCACGTCACTCCTCCATTAAGACATGTGAAATATGTGGAAGTGCGTGAACTAGTCTCATGGATGTCTACCTGTGTTTGTCCTTAGGCAGCTAAGCAAACAATTACAGCACGTTATGTCGCCATAGTTCATGTTTCCGCATTTACCCCACTCGCCACGTGAAGACAGGAATGTCACAATGATCCCTTGCCTGCATGTAGGTACTTATATACCCGCATCGGAGTCGTGCTACATTGCATATGCGCTGTGGAAACATCTTAAAATGGAAGATTTTTGGTAGCACGTTATATTTAAAATAACAGCCTGTTTTGACAATTACACCTTGATAATTCATGTACGAATGTTATGAAAACTCAAGCCACTTCCTCATGCGATTGAGCGGGAGCAAACGTGCGGATCAACTGCCACGACAGCAAGAACATTAATTTCCCCTTTTCTGTAGTCACTTGTTTCCTTCTGTTACATTGTCTACGGTTTGCACCACCACTTTCACGTAACCGAAGATACGGATAAATAATTGGCGAAATCGTTGATGTCCTTTTTGATATCTTGCTACATGCGCCATACAGGAACGAACTGCATTCTTCCTAAATTCTCCATACTCCACTAACATATAGGCTTCTCTGCGTTTGTAAATCCCATCATCCACTCACGATCTACTGCTTGGACTCTTACACACTAACTGACTAGCAAGCCGTAGTTCACACAAGGAACACACAAGCACACTGTAAGAAAACATAACAACATCGTACACAGCAAATGCGCAGATTTAATAGCACAAGAGCGGTTCTAGGCGCTTCAGTCTGGAACCGATCGACCGCTACGGTCGCAGGTTCGAATCCTGCCTCGGGCATGAAAGTGTGTGACGTCCTTAGGTTAGTTAGGTTTAAGTAGTTCTACGTTCTATGGGACTGATGACCTCAGAGGTTAAGTCCCATAGTGCTCAGAGCCATGCGAACCAGTTTTGAATGGCACAAACAAGTGTCGGTGTGTAAAAGTTTCAAAATACTATTTCACGTTCACGACTCGCATTAGAATCCAAGTAACAATACGAGCCCCTGACTATGACTCCATTCCGGGAAGCCGCACGTCACTTCCGCAGTATACCAGTATAAAGTTTTAGGTGATTCACCCTACAGACAAGGGTTGGCTAGAAATTCTGCACACGTGTGGAGCTGCTGCACACCTGCAATATCCTGGTCACAGTGAGCACACTTACCAGACGTCTAAACAAGGAAACTGAACCGTCACTGCTCTTTTAGTGTATGTCTCTCAGCACAGATGTCGCCGCTTCCCGTCACACATTATCTAGAGTACACTGTACATTGGCCACATTCGTCTCTTTTCAGTGTGCAAAGCAATCAATGGAAGATATCGTGTTATTCCATCGCCCTATCGCCATACGTCACGGTTCCAAAACAAAACATAAAAACAAATGGCGCATAAATATGCCGGGTTGGTTTTACGCCAATTTTAGGTACCTAAAAGTCCTTCATGGCAAGGGTATCAAACATTTCTCCCAATAATTAAAGGATAAATATTAAGCATCTAAGTATACCTTCAACAATCTGTTGAATACCAAATTTTTCAGGTGACAATGTTTGCATATGCAACATGGAGCAGGATGTGGCACACTGAGTAAACAACCATTTCAAATGGAAAAAAAGAAAGATATCCTCATCCTGTATATCACTGTTGATGAGAAACAAAGTTCACGTCGGGGACAAAAGTACGGCGTATCGACAAACGCAACCAGTTGCTAAGATTTTCGTTACTAATACTCGATCGAAACCACGATTTATTCATTTTCATTATGGTTCAAATGGTTCAAATGGCTCTGAGCACTATGGACTTAACTTCTGCGGTCATCAGTCCCCTAGAACTTAGAACTACTGAAATCTAACTAACCTAAGGACATCACACACATCCGTGCCCGAGACAGGATTCGAACCTGTGACCGTAGCGGACACGCAGTTGCAGACTGCCTAGAACTGCTCGGCCACCCCGGCCGGCATAGCGTTATCGACAAACCGTAAGTACACTATGTGATTAAAAGTATATGGACACCTGGCTGAGAATGACTTACAAGTTCGTGGCGCCCTCCATCGGTAATGGTGGAATTCAATACAGTGTTGGCCCATCCTTAGCATTGATGACAGCTTCCCCATCGGAAGCATACGTTCAATCAGGTACTGGAAGGTTTCTTGGGGAATTGTAGCCCATAGTTCATGGAATGCTGCACTCAGGAGAGGTATCGATGTCGGTCTGTGAGGCCTGGCAGGAATTCCGCGTTCCAAAGCATCCCAAACGTGTTCTACAGGATTCAAGTCACGACTCTCTGCAGGCCAGTCCATTACAGGGATGTTATTGTCGTGTAATCACTCCTTCAAAGGCCGTGAATTTTGAAGAGCGCGATCGTGTTGAAAGATGCAATCGCTATCCCCGAACTGCTCTTTCACAGTGGGAAGTCAGAATGTTTAAAACATCAATGTAGGCCTGTGCTGCGATAGTGCCACGCCATCGGATCGCCACATTGTGTACCGTGATTCGTCACTCCACACAACATTTTTTGACTGTTCAGTCGTCCAATGTTTTCGCTTATTACACCAAGCGAGGCGTCGTTTGGCATTTATGGGCGTGATGTGTAGCCTATGAGCAGCCGCTAGCACATGAAATCCAAATTTTTTCACCTCCTGCCTAACTGCCAGTGGATCCTGATGCAGTTTGGGATTCCTGTGTGATGGTCTGGATAGATGTCTGCCTATTACACATTACGACCCTCTTCAACTGTCGGCGGTCTCTGTCAGTCAGCAGACGAGGTCGACCTGTACGCTTCTGTGCTGCATGTGTCCCTCCATGGCTCCACTTCAATATCACATCGGAAACAGTAGACCTAGAGGTGTTTAGGAGTGTGGAAATCTCGCCTGAAGACGTATGACACAAGTGACACCTAATTACCTGACCACACGCAACGTCCATGAGTTCCGAGGAGCGCCACATTCTGCCCTTTCACCTTGTCGAATGACTACTGAGATCGCTGAAATGGAGCACCTGTCAGTAGGTGGCAGCACAATTCACCTAATATGAAAAACTTATGTTTTTGAGGGTGTCCGGATACTTTTGACCATGTAGTGTATATCTCTACCTGAGCTGTATCTGTAAGATCTGTTGTTTCTTCTAACGTAACAGAGAAAACAACTAAGTTCTTACCCTTACTTATTAACTGCTTGTGTACTCCGCCGGCCATAACACAAATATGTCGTATCACTATCTGTTTGGAAAGGCCGATATCTTGAAACCTGCTAACGATCGTGGGACACAAACGTTTTGCAACATAAATGAGACATTCCTTTACAAATTCACATTTTGAAAACGATTTCTCGGATCTTTCAACTCTTAATGCAGTTTTAAAACTTGGTCGCAGTGCAGATGTACTCTGATTGTTATTCTGGAAAAATGAAAACAGTACTTTGTACTGCAAGATAACTACGAGTGTAAAGCAAGAAACGAAGGGTTCAAGAGGTATCAATTATTATGATTTACATTAAGCCATTTTTATGTGTCTCGTCAATTTTCTTAAGTGGGCTTGCCGTTCCTTACAGTTCAGTGTGCTATACTCGTCTTTGTAAACTGAGTTATAGTGTCTTTCCCTCGTTAACTTGCTCTGGCCGCCTATTATTCGGCGGCACAGTAAACACTCCCTGTTTTTACTCACTGCTGTAAAGAAGAATACAGTTCCCAGTCGTATTTAAATGACTGAGAACACCGACCTCCTGTTCTTTGCCTTTTTTGCAATACTCTATATTTATCAGTAGGTCTCACTTAAGGCTACAGTCGCCAGAAGGAAGCATGCTTGGATGTCATGCCGCCCTCTTGGTTCCGCGTTAACAAGGAAGCGGAACCGTTGCCGCACATTAGGTACACGTATCTAGTCACCGATGTCGCGCTGTTCCGCGTTCTGGGCGCTTCAGTCTGGAACAGCGCGACCGCTACGGTCGCGGGATCGAATCCTGCCTCGGGCATGGTGTGATGTCCTTAGGTAAGTTAGGTTTAAGTAGTTCTAAGTTCTAGGGGACTGATGACCTCAGAAGTTAAGTCCCATTGTGCTCAGAGCAATTTTATTTTATCCTTCCTCCCATAATGCCGCACCATACATGAACCCGCCAAGGTCACTGATGTTCCACTTGTCGCAGCCATCGTGGATTTTCCGTTGCGCAATAGTGCATATTATGCCGGTTTACGTTACCGCTGTTCGTCGCTAAATAGAATGCATCCAAAAAATCTGTCATCGTCCCGTAATTTCGCTTGTGCCCAGTGGCAGGACTGTCCACAACGTTCAAAGTCGTCGCCATGTAATTCCTGGTGCATAGAAATATGGTACGGGTGCTATCGATGTTGATGTAGCATTTTCAACACCGACATTTTTGAGATTCCAGATTCTCGAGCAATTTGTATGCTACTTCTGTGCGGATTAGCCGCGACAGCACCTAAAACACCTACTTGGGCATGATCATTTGTTGCAGGTTTCACATGTGGCTGAACACTTCCTGTTTACTTAAATAACGTAACTATTCGGCGAACGGTCCGGACACTTGGTTGATCTCGTCCAGGATACCGAGCAGCATACATAGCACACACACGTTGGGCATTTTGATCACAATAGCCATACATCAACACGATATCGACCTTGTCCGCAACGGTCCATTTTACACGGGTAATGTATCGCGAAGCAAATACCGTCGGCACTGGCAGAATGTTACGTGATACCACGTACTTACACGTTTGTGAGTATTACAGCGCCATCTATCACAAAGCGAAATAAGTGGTCCAAATAAAACATTCATATTTCTTTACGTATTGCACGAGTATGTAATAAAAATGGTGGTTCCGATTTAAAAAACACAGTTGACGTCCGTTTTACCTATGGAAGCGGCATCTAGCGGGCCAACCATAGCGCCATCTGATTTCTCCCTTCAAGCCAGACGAGTTTTGTTCTTCGTAGTTTTTTCGTTTGATGCTTATTTCGTGAGATATTTGGCCTGGTCACTATCAATGGACCACCCTGTATATATATCCCCCTTGCTTTTTGTGTAGCCCAAAAGTGGCCAGACGATACCTTCGGTTCGCTGACGAACTGGGTGGTAGCCTTGGTGCCTGGTAGCGTGACGTTGGGAGAGGGCGGCCTTCTTGATGCCCTGGGGAGGCGGTGACTGAAGTATTACGTTGAGTGCTGGTGTGTACCGTCCGCTTGCTCTGGCGACATGTGTTCTCATCCAACAAGTGGCGCAGACAGCCTCAGGTACTGCAACCTAAGTTGTTTGTGGTGTCACCATTAAGGCAGTGACCTCGTACGTGGGGCCACCCTGGGACGGCAGAGCTGTGCTAACTCAAATGTGCGCACACACGCTAGGATGCCGGTTGCAAAGCGTGCTGGCAGCGAGACCGTACGAACTTCTCCTCGCCGATTTGATTCATATTGACGTGGTGTGTAGGGCACGACCAGAACTTCAACATATATAAACAGGTAGACGCAGCTCCCAACTTTTTTCGAAAAAATCGATTATGAATATTTTAGGCGTGCTTGTATACTTTGTATGGTCGCTAGTCACCAAGGGGTGCGCAGCGGAGCGAGTAAGCGTTTAGGTGCATAAGTGCGAAGTCTCTATATTGAGTCTCACTGCGGGCACTTCTTTCTCTAATACCCATGTAATTCTAACAACAGATATTATGACTATGTAAGTTATCAGTATTAATGATTCAATTATTATTTTCCTATATTTATCCTGAGAAAAAGGGAAAGGAAACTGTTCGTAAGGAAATTGAAAATAAATGAGGGATATACAAAAAACCTTTCACTGAAATCAGTAGTCATTTTATTTACATTATTACGAAAATTATAATTTGCAGCCTACTGAGTGCTTCACGAATCTGATTAATTCTAATCATAGCAACTTAGAAACAATGGTTACTGCGACATACAGCACAACTACGAAACGCCGAATTTTTACATGTGAATGGTTTTTTCAGTGTGTGTAATGCAAAAAAATTGTCTAACATTCATAAACGGTTTTTGATCATCCCACAGTTTCGTGACGTAGTATGCATATCTGCTGTTAGAATTACGTAGGAGCAAAACAAGACTAATGGCGGCGAGATTTGATCCATAGTCCTAGCGCTTATGAAACTAAACGCTTACTCACTTAGCTACGTAATCCTTGAATTGTACCGACAAAGTATACAAGCACGCGAAAAATTTCCAAACTCGATTTTCTCGAAAACTGTCTAGAGTTTCGTCTTTCTGTTTACATATGTGGAAGTCAAGTCGTGTCCTGCACACACCATTAATACACTCCTGGAAATGGAAAAAAGAACACATTGACACCGGTGTGTCAGACCCACCATACTTGCTCCGGACACTGCGAGAGGGCTGTACAAGCAATGATCACACGCACGGCACAGCGGACACACCAGGAACCGCGGTGTTGGCCGTCGAATGGCGATAGCTGCGCAGCATTTGTGCACCGCCGCCGTCAGTGTCAGCCAGTTTGCCGTGGCATACGGAGCTCCATCGCAGTCTTTAACACTGGTAGCATGCCGCGACAGCGTGGACGTGAACCGTATGTGCAGTTGACTTTGAGCGAGGGCATATAGTGGGCATGCGGGAGGCCGGGTGGACGTACCGCCGAATTGCTCAACACGTGGGGCGTGAGGTCTCCACAGTACATCGATGTTGTCGCCAGTGGTCGGCGGAAGGTGCACGTGCCCGTCGACCTGGGACCGGACCGCAGCGACGCACGGATGCACGCCAAGACCGTAGGATCCTACGCAGTGCCGTAGGGGACCGCACCGCCACTTCCCAGCAAATTAGGGACACTGTTGCTCCTGGGGTATCGGCGAGGACCATTCGCAACCGTCTCTATGAAGCTGGGCTACGGTCCCGCACACCGTTAGGCCGTCTTCCGCTCACGCCCCAACATCGTGCAGCCCGCCTCCAGTGGTGTCGCGACAGGCGTGAATGGAGGGACGACTGGAGACGTGTCGTCTTCAGCGATGAGAGTCGCTTCTGCCTTGGTGCCAATGCTGGTCGTATGCGTGTTTGGCGCCGTGCAGGTGAGCGCCACAATCAGGACTGCATACGACCGAGGCACACAGGGCCAACACCCGGCATCATGGTGTGGGGAGCGATCTCCTACACTGGCCGTACACCTCTGGTGATCGTCGAGGGGACACTGAATAGTGCACGGTACATCCAAACCGTCATCGAACCCATCGTTCTACCATTCCTAGACCGGCAAGGGAACTTGCTGTTCCAACAGGACAATGTACGTCCGCATGTATCCCGTGCCACCCAACGTGCTGCTCTAGAAGGTGTAAGTCAACTACCCTGGCCAGCAAGATCTCCGGATCTGTCCCCCATTGAGCATGTTTGGGACTGGATGAAGCGTCGTCTCACGCGGTCTGCACGTCCAGCACGAACGCTGGTCCAACTGAGGCGGCAGGTGGAAATGGCATGGCAAGCCGTTCCACAGGACTACATCCAGCATCTCTACGATCGTCTCCATGGGAGAATAGCTGCCTGCATTGCTGCGAAAGGTGGATATACACTGTACTAGTGCCGACATTGTGCATGCTCTGTTGCCTGTGTCTATGTGCCTGTGGTTCTGTCAGTGTGATCATGTGATGTGTCTGACCCCAGGAATGTGTCAATAAAGTTTCTCCTTCCTGGGACAATGAATTCACGGAGTTCTTATTTCAATTTCCAGGAGTGTATATGTTGTTCTGTAACTGATAATAAACAACACTGTACGAACCAGTGAAACAGTCTCCGGAGAATAGATTTAATTTCGTATTTTCCCTTTACGGTATGCGTCTCACAACAGAAGGAACTTTTCAGTCGATCTGCTGAAGGTGCCACCGTGGAGTTACAGCACTGCGCGTGTCGCCAGCAAGGAAGGACATTCTGGTCTCTTCCTTTTGTATCCTGCCTACTCGTCAAATATGGGATGCCTAGGAAACCTGCTTTCTCGGATCGCTAGACTGCAATTCAAGCAAATCGCCTTAATGCATTTTATTACAGAAAATAAATGACAGTACTTGACTGAGTAATACGTAGATGTGTAGCAACCAAGGGGCGACATGCGATATAATCAATGGTCTTCGGTATAACGATTCCACTACAGTTTAAGTAATGTAGTGGATGCTTCTATCCAGGTTGCTGGTATTTATGTTCTGTAGATCTGGGTGACACACTGCACTTACTACGGTTGAGAATAAATAATGGAGTTTTTCACAGTACCTGGTACGTTTTGAGCAACTACATGGGCTTCAAACTGCTGCAACCATTCGAGCCATTCCTAGTCTCAAAATGGTAGTTAAATCAAGACCCTAAGCCGTCGATAGGCGTTGATATACATCAACGGTGACAGTTGAAAATGTGTGCGCCGATCGGGACTAGAACCCGGGACCTTCTGCTTACATGACAGACGCTCTATCCATCTGAGCCACCGAGGGCACAGAGGATAGTGCGACTGCAGGGATTTATCACTTGCACGCTCCTCTTGAGACCCACATTCCGAAATTAATGTCCACACACTACATTCGTAGTGCCCCTCCCTATTACATTCATTGCTCGCGGCAGACAATCTTACTGAGTCCCATAGGAGTTCGGGCAGTGCGTGTGCATCCGCCACAGAAGAAGGACAATGGCTGGTTAGCCTTAACTATATGAAGATGGTATCTGTTCTTTCGGACACTTTCATATTCCTAGTCTTGCCCATGAAACTGGCGAAAAGGCGGTATAGCACTTGGAGCGAGAGTAGGTGCCTGTTGTACTGCATTCGTTTGATTCGCCAGCAGCTGCTGTACTGTTTTTAGCAGTGTTGATATGTGCTGGGTCTGAAACAAACATCTGCGTTAGCTGCGTTGCATCTATCGCCTGCAGGTGTGGTGACTGAGCAGGGGGGGGGGGGGGGGGGCGGGGAGGTGGGTTATTCATTTAGTAAGGGATAAATTGCAATTAGCAGACAAGGCAAACAATAAAAATAAGTGGACTAGGAAAGAAAAGTGCCGCAACGCCCATCTGAAAACAATGATTAGCAGAAACACTAAAAGAGACACTATGAAAGTAAGTATACACCCACATGCAAAGAAAAGACAAAATCAAATTAAGGCGCCAGCAGAAACACAATAGCCCACAAAATATCTTAAGTTTGTAGCATCCAGGCGCGCGGTCTTCTTAACACTCGTCTTCAATGTTCTGTAGTGGTGGCTCGAGTTATCGCACCGATATTCAGGATTTTGAATTGTTTCAATCCTTACCTCTGAACTATAGGAAAATTGCACACGCCACTGAAGCTGATTCAGATATGTACATTTTGCTAAAATATATTCCCACATCTTGGCCTCGCTCATCGCATTGCATAAAGAAATCTGTTGTGTGCCAATACTTCGCACGTCGGCATCGCCTCGCTGTACAGCAAGGTGTGATTCTTGTTTACAGTGACAGTGGACAATCACGTGTGTTGATCCCCGAATCTTTGCAAAAAGAAGTGTTCACCAAACACACTGGGGGATTGTTTCTACGAAACAATTTGGTTCGTCGACGCTGTAATTGGCAGTGTATGACACCCAAATAGAACAGGTGACGTCACAGTGTCACGCATGTGCGGAAAATCAGTCCGTTCCGCCACAAAATCTCTCAAGTTGGTCTAAGTGTCAATCACCATGGCAACGTGTGCACATAGACTTTGCGGGACGCATTTGGAACACTCGGTTGATTGTGGTAGACTCTTACAGCAAGTTTTCTTTTGCTGTGCCAAGGAACCCGACAGCGTCACGATGCACAGTTCAGGTGTTGTCCTCTATTTTTTTTCCTCGAAGGTTTGCCTGAAGTAGTTTTGTCAGACAACGGACCTCAGTTCACATAAAATGAATTTGAAACATTCTGTGAACGCAATAGCATACAGCATCTAACCAGTGCACCGTTCCATCCACAGCCTAACGGCGAAGCAGAAAGTTTTGTCAGAACCTTCAAGCAGCAGATGGCTAAACTTGGTACAGCACACACCAGGGATCAAGCTTTGCAACTGTTTCTCGCCTCCTATCGTTCACATCAACGAGATGTACCATCGCCGGCGGAATTGCTTCACGGCTGCCGCCATCGTACACTGCTCCACCCTCCTCAGCACCAGGCGCCGAAGGAAGGCCGCGAGTATTGCTACGCTCCGCATGATATTGTGTTTTTCAGGGGTTTTGGCGGCAGCATACGGTGTGCGCGAGGTGAGATCCTTCGTCGACTTGGCGCATGCATATATCTCGTTTCAGGTCCAGACGGATTGCAGCGCCGACATCACAATGAAATTCGCCACTGTCATGTGTACGATGATCCTTCTGTACCTTTCCCCCCAGATTCACGGATCCCAAGGACAGCGCGGCCACAGCAGCCGCCAGATGGTGTCATCATGACACTGCGGGATGACCCCATGAAGACTGAGCCTTCGCCTCCTCCGCCTACTCTCGTCCTACTGATGGAATTGGACCCGCCCACGCCGCAGCAACCTGACGCTTCCTGCAACTTGCTGTGGGCCTCAGGAGGTGGACGTGTACCCTTCTGGTCGTCTTTCGGGGGACGTTTCCGCCGAAGCGCAGACCGGATGGCGGGGTACGACTGGAACCCAGACCTCCCCTGCAGCCACAACTTCCAGTTCCAGTCCTCTTGTCTCCCCCACGGTTGTCGAACTCCCTATACGACGTCGGTCCGTCGCTTTGGAGGGGTTGGGGTGGGGGGTGGGGATATACGGCGCAAAGTCAAGCGCCGGCACTCCAGTCTGGAACGACAGAGCAGAGACGGCTGAGACAAGACGTCAGCCAATCGCACACTGACCGACCCCTCTCTAAGATCTAATACTTCCCGCACTGCATGTTCGGTTTTTTTGAACGATAAATCAGAACGTAAGAGATCCACCTCGGGTGGCAGTGTTCTACGTTCTCCTGCAAAGCCAATCGAATTGTGGGTCTTCTCTTGGTCTGCTCATCTAAACCAGACAATCACCTCGTGCAGCAATTTGTGCCATCTCCGTTTTTTGGCGATGGACTGTTTTCCAAACGCCTATGACGCGCCATTAACTACGATAAACTTATAGTCCCACTCCTGAAACTATGCACGGGTCTCGTTCTAATTTCTGTGACCCAGTTACCTCCTCTTGAGTGTGGCTATCCGCGTCAGCCCCTTTTTAGCTGCTTTACGTAGGCGCCTCCCTTATGTAAATCAAAAAGTCTTCTCAAACTTCCCATTAGCTTTTAATAAAAAATCACTGTATGGTCTTTGGCCACTGCCTACGCACATGTCCATTCTCGGAACGACAATAGGGCTGGCTCTGCAGTCGTCTCTTCACTGCTTTTGCCACTGATATTTAACTCTACAGACTCTTTGACAGGATCTTGTAGTCTGCATGAAACAGTGCCGATGTGACACGTCAAATGACGTTATTGGCACAGAAATCACTAACAGATTTTTGTGTATATTTTGTTCTGTTTCTGATATCGTGAGAAGGCTTTCAATCTAGAAAATCTTTCATTGCACTTTTAGTGTAACCTCTGTGATGAGGGATGACATTGGGAGAATGAGTGGAAAACTGAATAACGCAATGTTACCGCTAACCACATGAACGTACTGAAACGGTATGAAAAATCCAGGAGGATACGTTCCTTACTTTGTTTGGGTGGTGATGGAAATGAGAATGTTGTCTACGAGGACTGCAGCTGCTCGGCGAACTTTTGATGATTATGAACTGTCGGATCAGCTTCTATGTTGGGGGCTGGCCCATATACGTGTTCTATGGCCAGAATCCGTTCTCGTCATCCTTCCGTCGTTTCTGTGAAGTAACGTTAGAATCTGCAATCAGAAAACTATCACGATTATGATGCGCTGTTGCTCCTCATTTTGGACGCTACACTAGGACTGCATTTATTAACGAAAGGTATAAAAACATGTGATTAATATTATGTATCTGGTGATTTCCTCTGCTTTCACTTCTGCTAATTTACTTAACAACATCAGTACAAAGTTTCATCAGTGCTCCTAAACTCAGCAATGGGGTTTGAATTACGAGAGAATTCCTTATAGCTTCCTGCAGCTCCTTGTCTAAATAGAAAGTCATTGTTTTATCTATATCGAACGCTACGTCTTTACTCTTAGAAAGTCTTGACAATTCGGCAGATTTTTCATGTTTACCTGTGAGCTTGTAACAGATTTGATAATTGCCGGCCGAGGTGGGGAGCGGTTCTACGCGCTACAGTCTGGAACTGCGTGACCGCTACGGTCGCATGTTCGAACCCTGTCTCGGGCATGGATGTGTGTGATGTCCTTAGGTTAGTTAGGTTTAAGTAGCTCTAAGTTCTAGGGGACTGATGACCTCAGAAGTTAAGTCCCATAGTGCTCAGAGCCATTTGAACCATTTGATAATTACAGGAGTTCAGGAACAGTGTCCACGCTTGTCTCTTCTAATCGGCTTTTTCTGAAATCTTACCTCTCGGGCGAAAACGTGCTGCAAGTAATTTGTCGCCAATGACTAAATAGAGTATTATTCCATTTAAATAAATGTCGATTCTCTTTACGGCAGAAACTATAACTAAAGACTTACTTTCCAGTTCACTGTAGTTCATCTGAGCTGCCGTTAATATTGTAGACGCAAATGACGTTTGCTGTTCCAATCCGTCTGTGTCCCTATACACCTGCGTTGCCCCACGGCCCCACTGCGAGGCTTCCGTCCATACTGTTAACGGCTTTCAAGCTAATGAGTGTCGAGGAGCAACGCTGATCTCAGTCTGTTCTTACATGTATGATATTTCTCATTAAATGCTTCTGATTATGAGAATGCAACTTCCTTGCGTTAAATACGCTTAAGGGATGTATTACCTAGCTGATTTTGGGTACGTTTGGCGTAGCAAACTATTTTAGTCAAAATAGCCATTCACTCTCTCAGATTCTGCAGTTACAACAGTGCACCGAACGCTGCTAGAAGATTTCCTGCAAGTTCGTTGCAGAAGGCTAAGGATGTGATCTAAGTACCCAAACATTTGTTAAAGAATGCTGTAATTTTCCAGCTGTATTTCAGCCCAGCGCCCTGCAGACAGCTGACGATCACATGCAAGTTATGTCCTTGTTCCCACAGTTCTGTTGCTAGACCTTGATGAGACTGATTCTCGCTTTCGCACATTTGATGAAATCGTAACGTTGCTGCCATAATATTCGTCTGCTGATGGTAGTATGCTACTAGTAAATGTCCACAAACGACAAGGCGCCTAAGTCTATTGCTGGAACTAGCTTACGTAGAAAATGAAACAATCTTGGGCCAGACCAAGGAAAAAAAGATGGCTTATTAGCTGTTCTTGTCCTTTACCTTAGTGGCAACAAAAGATTCCCGCAGTCGTTTAACGTGAAATTCCTAATTATTTTTCACTTCCTGTAAGAATTGAAAGTTGATGGTTGCATAGTGATTGACGATGAAGCTGTGGAAGGTTACTGCTGCGTTTATAAGATGCAGAATTTCTGCCGTTCTGTTAGAACTGCTCTTCCAGTACAGCTGTCAGCTTCTTCTGGAATGCCTGTTACTACCGTTTCTGTGCAAGGAGTACCACAGTTGCCATGTCCATGAAGTCGACATCTAACGCGGAAAGAGTCATCACCGAATCAATATCGACCATGTGATTTATTTTCAACATACGAAAGTGAGTGAAGAGATAATTACACACGGCAACACGGGAAGAGCTAGAACAGGTGCCAGGATTAAGTGTCAGATTGTTGAAGCAAGTACGGCCCACGACCCCTAGCGCACCCGCGCCGAACGTGGCGTGGGTGATGCCCGCTGGTAAACGGAAATGAGCGTTTGACGTCATTGGCCGGGAGGTCCCTTACGGGGCAGGTCCGACAGCCTTGGTGCAGGTCTCATTACATTCAACTCCACATTGGGCGACCTGCGCGCCGGATGGGGATGAAATGATGATGAAGACAACACAACACCCAGTCCCTGAGCGGAGAAAATCTTCGACCCAGCCGGGAATATAACCCGGGCCCAATAGGACGGCAGTCCGTCACGCTGACCATTCAGCTAGGGGAGGACATGCACCCTGGTGACAGATCGCTTCCAATTACTTGTCTATCTTTGGAAGAGGTTACCGTATAAGACTCATACATCTAAGAAACTAAAACGTGTGAGCAATTAAGTCGGCCGCTCGTGGTCTCGCGGTAGCGTTCTCGCTTCCCGAGCACGGGGTCTCGGGTTCGACTTCAGGGATTTTCACCTGCCACGAGATGACTGGGAGTTGTTGTGTCGTCTTCATCATCGTTCATGCCAATTACGGTCTGAGAAAGGGAACGGCAAACCACCTCCTTTAAGACCTTGCCTAGTACGGCGGTGCGGGTCTCCTGCATCGTTCCACTACGCTCTGTCAAGAACCATGCGACATGATTTCCCTTTCCATGAACAAATAAAATTGCTTTCAAATAATTTTCTTTATCAAAACTGCAATCAGGAAATTAATAATACATTGGCACTGATGCAGATGGAAGTAAAGCTAAACCTACAGTACTAACCTTCACTTCGTAAAACTTTTACTGGTTGTTCCTGAAAGCTCTCATTTCATCGGCAAATGTGATGGTCTTTCTCCAGGCCGTGTCGATTAAGATATAGTGTATGTTCATACTTTGCTAACTGATGTGTCATATCAGGGGATCGCGCACGGAAAATCAGAAAGCCGCTAATATACTCAGTTCTGTATTCAGACCATCTGCATTTCAGTCAACACTGAAGCTCCAAAGAAACTGGTATAAATACGTATATTCGACAACAAGTGTCTGTCGCAGTTATTAGAGCGGTTACTGCTGCTACAATTACAGGTTATCAAGATTTAAATGAGTTTGAATCTGGTGTTATGGCAATGGGGCACAGCATCTCCGAGGTAGCGATGACGTGGTAATTTTCCCGTACGACCTTTCACGAGTGCACCGTTAATATCAGGAATCCGGTAAAACAGCAGATCTTTGATATCGCAATGGTCGAAAAAAGAGCCTGCAAGAAAGGGACCAACGACGACTGAAGAGAACCAATCAACGTCGTAGAAGTTCAGCCCTTCCGCAAATTCCTGCAGATTTCAACGCTGGGCCATAAACAAAATGCGTACGAACCATTGAACTAAACATCATCGATATCGGCTTTCGAAGCTGAAGGCCAACTCGTGAACCCTTGATGACTGCACGACACAAAGCTTTACGCCTCGCATGTGACCGTCAACACAGACATTGGACTGTTGATGACTGGAAACTTATTGCCTGGTCGGTCGAGTCTTATTTCAAATTGTATCCAGCAGATGGACGTGTACGGAAATGGAGACAACCTCATGAATCAATGGGCCCTGCATGTCAATCTGGAGGTGTGGGGCGTGTGCAGTTGGAGTGATATGGAACCCCTGATACGTCTAGATACGACACTGATGTTGACACGTACGTAAACATCCTGTCTCATCACCTGCATCCATTCACGTCAATAGTGCTTTCCGACTGACTTGGGCAATTCCAGCACGTCAATCCGACTGTTTACGCGTCCAGAAATGCTACAGAGTGTCTCGAGCAACACTCTTCTGAGTTTAAACACTTTCTCTGGCCACCAGACTCCCTAGACATGAACATTATTGAGCATGCCTTGCAACGTGCTATTCACAAAAGATCTCCACCCTCTCGTAGTCTGACGGATTTATGGAGATTGGATGGATTCATGGTGTCAGTTCGGATTCATGGTGTCAGTTCCCTCCAGCACAACTTCAGACATCAGTCGAGTACATGCCACGTCGTGTTGCTGCACTTCCGCGTGCTCGCGGGGCTCATACACGGTAATAGGCAGGTGTGCCAGTTCCTTTGGCTCTCCAGTGTATGATGTACTCTCTTAATATAATACGCTCTCTTTACAACTGACGCCTAGTAACAATTAATTCTCTTGCCGTAACTTCCACATTTTCCGAATCGAGGTAGGGATTAATGCTTCGCTCTAAGTCCCTATTTCGGAAAACGTCTGCACCCGTAATTAAACAAAAGTAATGTTGCAATGTACTACTGTTCGTTCTAGACCACATATAATACAAGTCACAGTAGGTAAAGAGTTTATCAGTTTACACTGAGGTGGCATGTTACTGGATAGTGATGAACTTATATAGGGATGGCAGTTGTATTGCATACAGGAGGTACAAAAGGGATGAGAATTGCTGGAGCTGTTATTTGCACTCATATGATTCATATGAAAACATTTTGCACGTGGTTATGACCGCACAATGTGAATTACTATGCTTTCAATGAGGAATGGTTGTTGGAGCTACACCCATGGGCATTCGGTTCCGTACATAATAACGTGATTCGGTATTCCGAAATCCACAGTGTGAAGAGTGTGCAGAGAACTTCAAATTTCAGACATTTCCTTCCACCACGGACAACACCGTGGCAGACGGCATTCATGTAACGACGGAGAGCAGTGGCTTTTGCTTAGATTCCGAGTACTAAGACACAAGCAACACTGCGTAAAATAGCAGCAGAAATCAATGTGGGACTTATGAAGTACCTATCCGCCAGGACACTGTGGCGAGATTTGCGTTAATGGACAATGGCAGCAGAAGAGCGACGCGAGTGCCTTTGTTAACAGCGTCTCTCCTAGACTCTTGACCATAATCGAAAGGTCAGTTCGTGCACAAAATCCTGCACCAGCAACACTTTCGCGATTATGGACGGCTATAAAGGCAACATGGCTCACTATCGCTGCAGGGGACCTCCTACGACCTCTTGTGTCCATGCCACGTCAAGTTGCTCTGGGCAAAAGGAGGGCTGACACAAAATTAGGAGGCATCCCATGACTTGTCACCTCAGTGTATGGAGTGGTTAAAGTGGAAGGAAGATTTATGGTTAACGTCTCCTCGATGAAAAGGTACTGCATAACTAGATTGCTGTCGTCATTCTGTAAGGAACTCAATAAGCCAGTCACGAAGTGAGTTGCATCCCATACTTAGTCTAAGGAGGTTGTATCAGTGTTTTACATTGTAATCAGCGACCGTTTCGTAAAAATACGTCTACAATTTTTCAGTCTATAATAGATAGTTAAAACTTTGTACACTGATTGAACCCCAACAACGCCGACTAATTTAGGAGACAGTTCGGGGATATTTTCTGTGTACTTTATTTTAAGAGACAGGTCGTTCCAGGTTGTTTGTTATAGGGCAATAACATATTTATGATTTAATCGGTTTGTTATTCTAATAATATTTATTTCACTGTAATTATCTGCACAATAATGAAAACACCTGTACTATGCAGTCGCCTATAAGCATAACAATAAATGCAGAGAAATTCAACAACCCTCATCTACAAAATGTACTGCGTGTTGGTTGCTGCAGGAAGAGCTCAAGGTAGCGTCGTTGTGAGGGTCTTCCACTGCTTTCAGTAAGCTTCAACTTGTGGTTATAATCGGAATACTCGTCGTTTGTAAACTTATCCAAATTCCTGTGTTTCGCAAGTTCATCCTCTATATTTAAGAACACAATGAATTCAACACAAATGGTCTTCGTTGACTGTCAAAAACAAATAACCAACTTTGTATCTCTTTCAGAACAGTTCACAATACACGAAAGTACTTGGAACAACAAGAGGAAGGCTTTCACAGTCAAAGTTCGTTCTACGTTAGTTGACTATCAAATATTTAACTCCATGCTCTCCTTGAGAGGTACACATTGGAACAGATTAACACTTAAGTTACGTTCTGTACAAGTTCAGAGTTACTGTAGCCTTGCCAAGTGAATCCGACAGAATACCAGCAGGCCCTCGAGCCTTGGCGGCTACGGCGACGTGTGGTCGGCAGTGCTGGGTCCGGAATTTCCCTCTTGGCTGGCTGCGTAGTAACTACCATAATTGTTTCTTTTCTTCTGTATTGTAATTTCATTCCCCTGCCCCATAGAGGCAGAGATGATGGAAGTTAAAATATACACTAATATTGGGACATGCACTGGGGGCAGTTAAAAAGTCGACATGAAGTTAAAAGAACACAGCTAACAATTCGAAGTGCACTTAAAAAAACGCTGGAGGCAAACGAGTTAAAAGTCGGCCACAGTATAAAAATCCTATAGAGCGAGACACTTAAACCAGTGCAAATGACAGAGCACTCATGAAGAATAAAAGCAGCTGGTAGGGACCTTCCAAGGGACTGGAGACTGGGGAAGAGGGAAAGGAGGGGAGCAAGGTGCGGTGGGGCGCTGGAGGCAGAGAAAAAAAGGGGGAAAGAGGTGCACCAAGAGGCAGGAGATGGACCAGGCGGGAGGCAGAGAAGGAAGGCAATGTAGGATGGAGTGCAGAGACGCAGTAGCGGCCATGGGAGATGGAGGGGGTGGAGCAGGGGAAATACCGTTCAGGAGAAAGGAAGGGTAGGGGAAGGAGCCCTGAGGAGTAGTGGGGAGGAAGCTGGGGTTAGAGTTTATACGAGGGATTGATGTCAGGCTGAAGCTCATCATCTGAGAGGGGCAGGTGATGGAACTTGCAGTGGGAAAGGAGGTGGAGGATGTGGACATGAACAGAGAGTGGGGCACAAAGGTAAAGGTGTGGTAATGGGCTGGGGGTGGAGATGAATGGGGACACAAGGCGTGGGGAGTATCGAGTCGGCAGACAATATACAGGATGCGGATATGTTCAAGGGGAAGAAAATGGTGGGGGAAGGGGGTGAGATCTTAGAGGAAGTGTGTAGGGGACAGAAGGCGGATAGGGAAGGCGAGGCAGAGTGCATGGCGTTCTTCGTTCTGGAGGGCTATATAAAATCTGGGAGGGGAAGGAAATCCAAATGACCCTAGTATAACAAAGGATTTGTAAGCGTGACCATGACTGTCGCGGATCGGGTCCTAAATGCCACACAGGTGGAGGTACACTTCTTCCTGATTGGCTGCCCGTGACATTGGCGGATGCAGCAGAGGGTGCGTGGCATTAGCGACCCATCTTGCTGATTTACACGCCGTCTGTACTGGGATCCAGTGTACCGGAAGGCCCTGTGGAGTTCGCGCTGCAAATCACTAATTTGGAACGTCATGTAGCCACAGGGGCTAAACTGGTAACCAACCCGACGGTAGTGTGTTGTCATGTGGCATCGGCTGTTGACGGCTTTTGTGACACGCCAGAATGGAATTAATCTGTTTCCAAAGTACACATACATTGCCCGCCCAGCTAGCCGCATGGTCTAACTCGCTGCTTCCCAAGCAGGAAGTCATGCCGGTCCCTGGTACGAACCTGACCGGTGGATTAGTGTCTAGGTCCGGTGTGCCCCCCAGCGTGTGGATGGTTTTTAAGGCGGTTTTCCATCTACCTCGGCGAATGTGGGCTGGTTCCCCTTATTCCGCCTCAGTTACACTATGTGGGAGATTGCTGCGTAAACACTGTCTCCACGTACGCATACACCATTACTCTACCACACAAACATGTCTGGTTACACTCATCTGTTATAAGACGTTCCCATTCGGGGGAGGGGGGAGGTCGGCGGCGTCCACTGGGGCCGAAGAACACATTGGTTCTGGTATCGGTGTGGGGAGGCGGTGAGGTGGGTGGACTTCCGTGGCCTGTTGTGGGGTTGTGAACCACTGAGGGCTACGGCGGGACAATGCCTCTCTGTCGTTTATAGGTCACCAGTTTAATACACAATACAGTGTGCACACAAATACAGTGATAACGTCGACATTTGCGCTGTTGTACAGAGATTTTGAGTTGGAGTGTAGTAAATTTATGGAAAAGTTTTGACGGCTAAAAAATTTATTTATGGCGAATTTCAGGTAGTGTTTGGGAAAGGTAATACAAGCGAGAAATACAAGAAAGTGCAGTTGACGTTAGGCGTATTTGCAAAAGATGTTATGATGAGAAGTCGTATGACAGACCCATGAATGGCTCATTATGAACAGTTCCAAGCGGCCCAGGCAGTAGGTGCCCGAATTTTCTGCAATTAAAAAAGTCGTCAGTTTTCACTGAATCTATATATTATTTAGAAAAGCTATTTGGTCTAAGTATAAAACGGCAGAAAATTCTAATAAGTGAAATAAAGCGATAAATGATCACTGTGAAGCATACCGGTTCTAAAACGATCGAAAGATACTACAAATGGCCTCCTGTCTTTATGGAGACAAATTGTTTGGACATTCTCAATTGGAGAAATGAGTGGATAGCACCAGAATAGTCCGCTCAGGTGATATAATTAGTACAAAGCGGCTCGTCTTTTGAGTATCAAACCTTAACAGGCCACATTAATTTTAAAATTTCGCAGCAGCCGCCGACTTCTAGTTTCGTCCCATTAAGTACGACGTCGAGGACACATTTATTTAATTCAGTGCGTATGTTCCCAATGAGTACAAGAAAGCTGGTTCAACATTTTTGGTGCGGTAAAACGGGCAGCAGGTTAGGCGGAAGGATACCAAATTTACCGAGAGTCTTTCGCCTACGCCGCTTTGGGTGCTTTGAGGCCGCGTCTTGTCAACTGTGCGAGATGCTTTGACTTGGCCTGTGCGAGGCGAGAGCTGAGACATTTCCTTTAGTATCTCAGCTGTTACACAACCACACAGTCTGAAAAAAAAAACAGTTTACCAGCTAGAAGGCATGGTCTAAGGCCAGTATAGACTTGTACACGTGCACACCATCGGGGGATATCTAAATGATTAGGATTTTCAATTCTCTGTGACAGGTCGACAGAGTGTGTAGGCGTTATTCGCGATTAGCATTGTTAACAGGCCTAATTAGATAAATAAGGGGCATAAGGAGCTTCAGATGTTTGACAATCGCTTCAAAGGACACGCTGATGACGCTGCCTCAGATTAGTACGCGAAATCGCCACCTGACAAAGTACACCCATCAGAAAAACTTTTGCTTCACCTCGATTCCGAGAGTTCCGGATCCTGTACAGGAAACTGGAATTGAGATGAACATACATATCATTTCCGCCCTTTTTATTGCTCATAAAAGTCACTCACTGCGTGTTGTACCAGCATACAGCGACCTTCAGAAGTGGTGGTCCTGATTGCTGTTCGAATTTTCGAATGTTCAAATGTGTGCGAATTCCTAAGAGACCAAACTGCTGACGTCATCGGTCCCTAGACTTACACACTACTTAAACTAACTTATGCTAAGAACAACACACACATACACATACACACACACACACACACACACACACACACACACACACACACACACACACACATAATCAAGGGAGAAGTCGAACGTGCGGCGGCAAAGGCCGCGCAATCGTGACATGGCGCCTCAAATCACGCGGCAAGATTGCTGCACACGCCAGTACCTCTAATACCAAATAGTACGCCCTCGTGCACGGATGCATGCCTGTATTCGTCGTGGCATAGTATCCACAAGTTCATCAAGGCACTATTGGTCCAGATTTTTCCACTCCAGAACGTTGATTCAGCATAGATCCCTCAGAAAAGTTCGTGGTTTCCGTCGTCCTGAAACAGCCTTTTTCAAATTAACCCAAGCATGTTCGACAGAGTTAATTATCTTGAGAACATACTGGCTACTCTAGTCGAGCGATGTCGTTATCGTGAAGGAAGTCGTTCTTGGACGATGGGGGTGCGAACTGTCGTCCATGAAGACGAATGCCTTGCCAATATGCTGCCGATATGGTCGCAGTACCGCTCGGAGGATGTCATTCACGTGTCGTACAACCGTCACGGCGCCTTCCATGACCATCAGAGGCGTACGTCGGCCCCACATAATGCCACCCCAAAACAACAGGGAACCTCCACCTTGCTGCACTCGCTGGACAGTGTGTCTAAGGCGTTCAGCCTGACCGGATTGCCTCCAAACACGTCTCCGACGATTGTCTGGTTGAAGGCATATGCGATACTCATCGGTGAAGAGAACATAAAGCCAATCCTGAACGGTCCATTCCGCATGATTTTGGGCCCATCTGCACCGCGCTGCATGGTGTCGTGGTTGCGAAGATGGACCTCGCCATGGACATCGGGAGTGAAGTTGCGCATCATGCAGCCCACTGCGCACAGTTTGAGTCGTAACGCGACGTTCTGGGAATGCACGAAAAGCATTACTCAACATGGTGGCGTTGGTGTCAGGGTTCGTCCGAGCCATAATCCGTAGATAGCGGTCGTCCACTGCATTTGTAGCTCTTGGGCGGCATGAGCGAGGGATTTCATCGGCGTTTCTTGTCCCTCTGTATCTCCATCATGTCTGGACATGATCGCTTTGGTTCACTATGAGACGCCTGGACACTTCCCTTGTTGAGAGCCCTTCCTGGCACAAAGTAACAATGCGGACGCGATAGAACCGCGGTACTGACCGTCTAGGAATGGTTTAACTCTTGGAATGACGAACTGATCGGCTGTCGGACCACCTCCGTCTTATCGGTGCTGCCTATGCATGGCTGTTTACATCTTTTGGTGGGTTTAGTGATATCTGCAAACATTCAAAGGGACTGTGACTGTGATACAACATCCACAGTTCAACATGCACAGTTCTGTGAACTGGGGTGATACAAAACTTTTTTTGATATGTGTATGAAAGTGGACTCATCGTGGGCTTCCATTTTGCCAGCTGGTGGAATCGTGCAGTATCCAGATTTGTGGAGCGTTTGCATTTGACAGTGGCTCCCTGTTATGCTTCATAGGAAGGTGAGGGCAGACATGCTCGTTATCAAGATTTAGATCGACCACTTCTGACGACCACAAGGGGGATCGCGGAATTAATCACCGAGCAAATCGTAATCCATTCACATGAGCGCTTGTCATCCGAAAACAAGTAATGGACTGTCTACAACTTTCTGTGCTGTCCTGCACTACTGGTCAGAGACTAGCAACAGCCGGAGTGGAGAATTACTATACTGTATGGCGGTTACTTTAGCTCCAGAACCCAATCGGCAGAATTTGGAGTGATGTCGTGACTGGGAAGCCTGGAATGGTGAGGAATGGCGTCGCTTTATCATCAGTGATGAGTCGCTCTGCCTCATCGTCGTCGGGTACGGTGACAACCTGCCTCCTGTCAGCAGATTGATGTTCGTCCACGTTTAGCACGTGTATGAACAGCCTGCATGGTGTTGAGCTACTCTCATGCCCAGTAAGAACTCCAAATTTTTGTCAGATATAACATTTGTGGGTCCGTCGCTGACATCAACTCTGTCCCAGTGGCAGTGCTCAAGACATCAAACCCCAGTTACACAGTTGTGGGCCAGCTTATCTCAGGAGTGGTTGCAATGTCTTCATGACACCCATCTAACTGGATCAGTGCATGCATAACGAACGTTATGTGTATAATGAGGCTCATATTGTTAGGTTCATTATTCATTTGACTGTTTTGTAGTCATTGAAATAACATCACATACTCTGTCAACCCGTGAAGCTTCATATCGTCACCTCCACTCATTCTGAATACGTCACTGTTTTTGTCAGGCAGTGCATATGCGTGTGCCCTTTCATTTCGTGAGTGGTGTTGTCTAAAAGCCCGCGGGACGTCGACACGCCCGGGTACGTGATCTGTATATAGACAACGACTGCGTCGATCATTTCCACTTGCAGGTGAGAGAACCTGCTAGCCTTCTACCAGTGCGCGCCTGTCTGTCTGCCTGACAATTCGCCAGCCTCATCGTCTGCAATATTTCGTTCCAGCTACTTCTTCATATCTGCTATGCTCGCTGTCTACCTGTCAGGGGCTGCAACATTCACTTTTCAGCTGTGCGGACCACACTCGCAATCGCTTTTTTGTTCGTATGTCAGATGGCATTCGTCCAACAGACTGTAGCACATTTTTGTCAAATTTTTGAACAATTACCTGTGACAAACAGATAGGTAGCTTCATGAGGCGTATATTTCTGCTACCGGATTCCTTTCAATTTTCGCATTTAGTGACATCTGGGAGAATTATAATGGGCAGTCAAATAATAACGAGACACATGAAAAAAAGAAAAAAACACTGTTCATAATTTTAAAAGCAATGCCAATATCTGTTAGGATATTTACCGCACCGTATCAGAGCCTTCATGGCAAAATGTTTGCTGTTGCATATGGATCCATAGTTGTACTCAAGCATGCACCTCTTCTTCCGAAGCAAACAAAGGCCACTAATGTCTTTTTTCAGGAGTCTGAAAATACGAAAATCAATAGAGTTAGACCGGGCTTGTGTGGAGGATCTGTAAGGGCTTCCCAACGAAAATTATTCAGCATACTCTAAACAGCCTTGGCAACATCTGGGCCGGCTGAAAGTTTTGAATTGCTCTGTATTGAAACCTTAAATGTTCTGTGAGTTAACCTCTGGTGTCCCATGTATTTGTACAAGGAATATTATTTACTGTAATTCCACTGCAGTGATATAAGCTGAAGATAGGTTCTGCCTCATCCGAAATCGGTTATGCAGCGCGGGGGCTATGCAACTGTTTCTAGATGAACGTTGTGGTCTTCAGTTCGAAAACTGGTTCGAACCTGTATCCATTTGAACCTGCTTGCCACGTTCGCCTCTGAATTTCCCTTTGCAAATTTGACCCCCTCCTCCCCCCTAACGCCCCCCCCTTCCTCCCAACCACTTCCTAATGTTACGAAAAGTGACGATTCCTTTATTCTTTAGGCCTCAGTATATGCCCTATCTATCGATCCCTTCGATTAGTTTCTGTAGAATAAAAAGATAAAAACTTCGAAAAATATTCCGGAAGAAATGATGTTTCTCTTATAGGCCGTGAGAAACCCACTCCCAAAGGATTTGTTGATGTATTCGGGATACATCTTATACATATTTGTTTCTTTACAGAATGGACCTACCACTTTTACTGAATACGAGTGAGCTCCGATGTGCAGCATATCTGCCTGATTAATGTGCTGTTAACATCATTATTAGCTCCACTAAATTTACTACTTCATCCCCTGTCCGAAGCTCTCACTACATTTTCTGTTTTCAGTAGGCAGATGATATTTCTACAGCTTCCATATTTTTATCAGTCAATCAACCAAACAACGTTAGTGTATACACAATCTTCATTTCGATACCAGTTTGATCTGCTGGAACAATTTTGTTTATTAGTGGCAGAAGCCTATTTTTACAATACATACAATTGTAAACATACACAAAAACCATTCAGAAATACATCGTCCAAATTTGCACATCAGATGAAATTTGTCCATAATTGAGTACATCTAGGACAATATCGTTTGCAACATCAGTTGAGTAGGTAAATAGACAAAGCGCGCACTGTCACAGATGTTCCACAGTGGTTTATGGGTTCTCCAACCGACCTACTCCTCTTTGTGGCCGAATGGAAGACGTTCTCGCGATTCCATCCAATCTTGTTGCTCGGATTTCACACGAAAAAGTCTAGCTTCGTCTAGAGTGAGCTTAAGGTTCTGTTATTCGAAGCCCGATAGCCATGTTTGAACTTCAATGTCTTTACCCTTCAGTCGTTCATGATCGGTGGCAACTTCTCGACGAATATTAGGGAGTGCGATACCGGCAAGACAGTAAATCTTCAACAGGAATGAGTTTTAAGCAACTTGTAATTACCCTGCAAACTTAGTTCAGAACCTGACCTAAAGTTTTAACGTAAGACAAGATGTACCAAATACTGGAGGCATATTCCGCTGCAGCACAGGTACAAAGTAGTGATTGTTAGAACTTGTGGCTTAGCTATCCAATTTGTGCCTTTTAACTTACTCAAGATGTTTTACCAAGCGCTGGATTTCTGTTTGACGTTGGTACAGTGTTGTCTGAAGTTGAAGCAGCGGTCCAATGTTACCCCTGAATACTCATGCAGTGTTCAAAGCGGATAACGTTCCCAAACACATTAAATTGCGCAGAGTCCTTCTATATAAATAAGATGGAAAACACTCACCTTTCAGTTGGCCACTTCTGTTCTGATTGTACGTTGGTGTTGGTGATAAATGTGCTTTCAGTGCTCATTGTTGCATTTACCTGAAGACTGCTTTTTTATTGTGGTTGGGTGCTACTGCTACGTGACTTTGGTGGTAGGGATGCCGAGCATTTCAACACCTAGATGACAGAGGCTATAACCAGGTAATACAAAAGCCGTCTCCTACATGGGCAGGAACAGGAATACAAACAGTCCATCTTTTCTAAGATCCGTATATTCCGGAGACACACGCATACAAAACCAGCCGTAAGACAGCTGCACATCATCTACATCTACATGGATACTCTGCAAACCATGCTTAAGTGTTTGGCAGAGGGTTCACCGAACCACCTTCACACTGACTTTTCATAACTCCACTCTCGAACAGTGCGTGGAAAAAATTACTCCTACGTCTTTCCATGCGGGCTCTGGTTTCCCTTATTTTATTTTGATGATCGTTTCTCCCTAGATACGTCGGCTCCAACAAAACATTTTCGCATTCGGAGCAGAGCATTAGTGATTAAAATTTCATCCGCCCGCACTCAACACTTCGTGCGAGTAAAGAGCTAGTTGTATTTTACGAGAACGATGTTTCCTAAATTCGTCAATAGCCCATTCTCTTCGAAGTTATTCATAATGTTCCTAGACAACATACCTTCCAAAATTTATGCCTATTGCCTTTCTTGAATATTGGTGTGACCTGTGCAGGTTTCCAGTCATTGGATACGGGTCTTTCGTCGATAGAGAGGTCGTATATCATTGTTAAGTATCGACCTATTGCACCAGCATACTCTGAAAGGAACCTAACTGGTATACAGTCGGGACCAGAAGACTCTGTCATTAAGTGATATAAGTTGCTTCACAACTCCAAAGATACAGGGTGTTTCAAAAATGACCGGTATATTTGAAACGGCAATAAAAACTAAACGAGCAGCGATAGAAATACACCGTTTGTTGCAATATGCTTGGGATAACAGTACATTTTCAGGCGGACAAACTTTCGAAATTACAGTAGTTACAATTTTCAACAACTGATGGCGCTGCAAGTGATGTGAAAGATATAGAAGACAACGCAGTCTGTGGGTGCGCCATTCTCTACGTCGTCTTTCTGCTGTAAGCGTGTGCTGTTCACAACGTGCAAGTGTGCTGTGGACAACATGGTTTATTCCTTAGAACAGAGGATTTTTCTGGTGTTGGAATTCCACCGCCTAGAACACAGTGTTGTTGCAACAAGACGAAGTTTTCAATGGAGGTTTAATGTACCCAAAGGACCGAAAATCGATACAATGAAGGATCTGTTTGAAAAATTTCATCGGACTGGGAACGTGACGGATGAACGTGCTGGAAAGGTAGGGCGACCGCGTACGGCAACCACAGAGGGCAACGCGCAGCTAGTGCAGCAGGTGATCCAACAGCGGCCTCGGTTTTCCGTTCGCCGTGTTGCAGCTGCGGTCCAAATGACGCCAACGTCGACGTATCGTCTCATGCGCCAGAGTTTACACCTCTATCCATACAAAATTCAAACGCGCTACCATTGCTGCACGAGAGACATTCGCTAACGATATAGTGCACAGGATTGATGACGGCGATATGCATGTGGGCAGCATTTGGTTTACTGACGAAGCTTATTTTTACCTGGACGGCTTCGTCAATAAACAGAACTGGCGCATATGGGGAACCGAAAAGCCCCATGTTGCAGTCCCATCGTCCCTGCATCCTCAAAAAGTACTGGTCTGGGCCGCCATTTCTTCCAAAGGAATCATTGGCCCATTTTTCAGATCTGAAACGATTACTGCGTCACGCTATCTGGACATTCTTCGTGAATCTGTGGCGGTACAAATTGCCTTAGACGACACTGCGAACACCTCGTGGTTTATGCAAGGTGGTGCCCGGCCACATCGCACGGCCGACGTCTTTAATTACCTGAATGAATATTTCGATGATCATGTGATTCCCTTGGGCTATCCGAAACATACAGGAGGCGGCGTGGATTGGCCTCCCTATTCGCCAGACATGAACCCCTGTGACTTCTTTCTGTGGGGACACTTGAAAGACCAGGTGTACCGCCAGAACCCAGAAACAATTGAACAGATGAAGCAGTACATCTCATCTGCATGTGAAGCCATTCTGCCAGACACGTTGTCAAATGTTTCGGGTAATTTCATTCAGAGACTACGCCATATTATTGCTACGCATGGTGGATATGTGGAAAATATCGTACAATAGAGTTTCCCAGACCGCAGCGCCATCTTTTGTTGATAATTGTAACTACTGTAATTTCGAAAGTTTGTCTGCCTGAAAATGTACTGTTGTCCCAAGCATATTGCAATAAACGGTGTATTTCTATCACTGCTCGTTTAGTTTTTATTGCCGGTCATTTTTGAAACACCCTGTATCTACCAGCAAGTTACTATGTTTGCACCTGTTCTTGATCCGAATTCTGGAATACTTATTCCATCTTCATTGGTGAAGTAATTTCTGAAGGCTGTGTTTAGAAACTATGCTTTAGCAGCACTGTCATCGATAGAATTTCTATTTCTATTGTGCAGAGAAGGCACTGGATTGTGTCTTGCAGCTAAGTTACTTTACATATACGACCAGAATCTCTTTCGATTTTCTGTCAGGTTTCGAGGCAAAGTTTCGTTGTCTTTTGTTAATTTGTTTGGTACAAATCTCTCAATTGCTGTCGATACTATTTCTTTGAATTCAAATCGTATCTCGTCAATACTTACGTTGTTAGCTTGGAAGGATCAAATACTGTCTTTCAAGAAGGCGTCATACGAATCTTAATTTGATTTATTGAATATATATATTTTTGGTGGATTTAGGGGTTACGGTATTCACTCTCGCTCCGACATACCTGTGTTCCCTAGTTCCTGTGTCTATTTTGATGCTTGTTAGTAGCTCACGATTATTTGTTGCTACTGGCAGTGACGTCATAAGCGCGTGAATGCATGTTATATCGCTCTCTAAGTTTTCATATATTTTTGGGTTTCAGATATATATTTTAACGGTTTTTGTGATAATATTTACTATATAAGTGAGTTATTAGTGGTTTCTTCATTCACCTCTGCCTTTATTGTGTTGTGACCTGATATTTGGAGTGTTTCTTAGCGAGCAACTTAACCTCTTACCCGTGTTTACATTCTGCGCTGACCAGCAGGAGCTGTAGCGGCGCATCGAAAGCTAAGTACTAATTATTTGTTTGTGTATGGTAGTTTATTTACGAACTTTAGTAGTCTTCAACCGGTGTTCTTGGTGTTTACTGGTGAAATAATTTCAGAAGAAATTTTTGCGAACTGCTTTCAGTTTGCTTACTGTGTCATTAGACGTTTGATTTCCTTTCTGTGTTTGTATTTTGTTATATTCTCATTTATTGTTGATTAATACTGTGTATAATAGTAGTTACTTCCCTTGTAGAACAAGTTTCTGATTATTGTAGTCAGTTTTTAACATCTTCTTATTGTAGTAGCGGAACTTAGATAAAGTTGTTTTCTTGTTTCAATAGCTGAAAAATTTTACCATGAGTGAGTAGTGTGGGCTTTGCCGCAGGTTCGTGGGAAGTGGATTGCCGTGTGAGACTTGTTCGAAGTATTTTCACTGGGGGGGAATGCAGTGGAGAAGCCAGTGGGCATCCTGGTGAGATCCTCTCCTGGAACTGCAGGTTATGTAGCAAGAGTAAGTTGATAGAGGAGCAGGAGTGTAAGATCTGTGCTCTTCAGGTGCAGTTGAAAAACGCACAGGAGGAGGTAGATAGGATGAGGAGGGAGAAGGGGGTTGGGGAATGGGAGGTGGCTGTTGGCAATAGATCTGCGAGGAGCATGAGATTTTCAGATAATTTTTCCAATGGTGTTTGTAATAGATATGACCAATTGTCAGAGTCTAGTGGAGAGGAATCACTAGTAGCTGTAGATGTAGGAAGTATGCAGCAGTCCTCAGCAGTTACGGTGGCTAGGACAGTTGCAAAGTCTAAGAGAAAGAAAAAGGTTCTCTTGTTAGGTAGTTCTCATGGTAGAGGTGTAGGCCAGCAGTTGCAGGAAGTGTTGGTGAGTGAGTAACAGGTCACCAGCATTGTGAAGCCTAATGCAGGATTGGCTCAGGTGACTGTTAACATAGAGGGGTTACGTAGGGATTTTACTAAAGAGGATCAGGTAGTGATTGTGGGTGGGGTTGGTAATAGTATTGACAGGGATGGGGAGTATGACATAGATGGTGATCTGGAAAAGATAGCCACTCAGACTGGCAACGCGAATGTGCATTTCGTGGAACTGTTTCAGCGTCACGATCGGCCTCATCTTAATACAGCCGTCAAGCGTAATAACATGAGACTTGGGGGTCCGCTGATGACAGAAGGCATGAGTCACATTTCAGTGACGTCGGTGGAGTCTTTCAGCAGGACGGGTTTCACTAGACATGGCCTGCACCTCAACAAGTATGGAAAGGGGAGGTTGGCAAAGCTTTTGGGTGACAGCATAGGTGGGGGTGGTGGGATCACTCATGGGAAATTTCCGGTAGTTGTGGGTGTTAGAGCTGTACCTCCATTAGACTGAAGTCAGCTGATAGGTATTCCTGCTTAAGGAAAGTCTCTCTAACAAAGAAACCACTTTCGACAAAGCTTAGGTATGCGATTAATGACGGAATTAGTATATTTCATCAAAATATACAAGGTATTAGAGATAAAGTTAGTGAACTGCTTATAGGTGTTGACTCTGAAATTATTGGTATATCTGAAAACTTCTTAACTAAGGAGATAATTCAGAGGCTTCCTTTACCAGGATACAGGTTGGCTGGCAGCTTTTCTAGGAGCTCTTTGCAGTGTGGGGGAGTAGCCATGTATGTGAAAAACGCTATCCCATTTGAGTCAATTGATGTCTCAAAGTAATGCACTGAAAAGGTGTTTGAATATTGTGCAGGTGTGGTTAAATTTAGTGGAGCTACAATTCTTACTGTTGTTATTTATAGATCCCCAGACTCCGATTTCACAACATTTTTGCTAAAGCTAGAGGAGGTTCTTGGTTCATTTTATAAGAAATAAAAAAAGTTAGTTATATGTGGTGACTTCAATATTAATTGTATAAGTGATTGTGCAAGGAAAAGGATGCTGGTAGACCTCCTTAATTAATATAATCTTATGCAAACCGTATTCTTTCCAACGAGAGTGCAAGGGAACAGTAGAACAACCATAGACAATATTTTTGTTCATTCCTCATTACTAGAAGGGCATTCTGTTAGCAAAAAGGTGAATGGCCTTTCAGATCATGATGCAGAAATTTTAACTCTAAAAGATTTTTGTGCTGCAACACATGTTAAATATAGTTATCAACTTTTTAGGAAAGCTGATCCAGTTGCTGTAGAGACCATTGTAAAACTTATCAAGGAACAAGAGTGGCAAGATGTGTATAGTGCTGATACAGTAGACGATAAATATAATGCTTTCCTCAAGACTTTTCTCGTGCTCTTTGAAAGTTGCTTTCAGTTAGAACGTTCAAAACAGGATACTAGGACAAACATGCAGACTGGGTGGCTGACTAAAGCGATAAGAATATCTTATATGAAAACGTTAGAAACAGTCACAATCTAAATGCAGCAGCCCATTACAAACAGTATTGTACGGTGCTTACGAAAGTTATTAGGAAGGCAAAAAGTATGTGGTATGCAGATAGAATAGCTAAGTCTCAGGATAAAATTAAAACCATATGGTCAGTCGTAAAGGAAGTGGCTGGTCTGCAGAGACAGGTCGAGGATATAGAATCAGTGCGTAGTGGGAATGTCCGAGTCACTGATAAATCGCATATATGTACAGTATTTAATAATCACTTTCTGAATATAGCAGGTGAACTAAATAGAAACCTAGTCCCAACAGGGAATCATATAGCGCTCGCAGAAAAAAGTGTTCCTACACTGTTACCTGAAATGGTCATCCATAATACTAACAAGAGGGAGATTGAGTTAATAATTAAATCACTAAAGAACGAGATCTCTCATGGATATGACTGGGTATCTAGCAAAATACTGAAATATTGTTCTATGTATGTTAGCCCAGTACTTAGCCATATCTGTAACTTTTCCTTTACAATTGGTCAGTTTCCTGACCGATTAAAGTACTCGGTAGTGAAGCCACTTTATAAAAAGGGAGACAGGGATAATCTTAACAATTATAGACCTATTTCTATGCCATCGGTGTTTGATAAAGTTATTGAGAGGGTTGTATATACAAGATTATTGGAGCATTTAAATTCACGTAATTTGCTGTCAGATGTACAGTTTGGTTTTAGAAATGGCTTAACAACTGAAAATGCTATATTCTCTTTTCTCTGTGAGGTTTTGGACGGATTAAATAAAAGGTTGCGAGAGTTAGGTGCTTTCTTTGATTTAACGAAGGCTTTTGACTGTGTTGACCACAAAATATTACTGCAGAAGTTGGACCATTATGGTGTAAGGGGAGTAGCTTACAATTGGTTCGCCTCTTACTTTAAGAACAGAAAGCAGAAGGTAATTCTCTGCAATATTAAGAGTGGTAGTGATGTTCAGTCCCAATCGGGCACTGTTAAGTGGGTCGTTCCCCAAGGGTCGTTGCTGGGGCCACTGCTGTTTCTTATTTAAATGAATGATATGCCTTCTGGTGTTACAGGTGATTCAAAAATATTTCTGTTTGCTGATGACACCAGCCTGATAGTGAAGGATATTGTGTGTAATATTGAAACAGTATCAAATAATGCAGTTCATGAAATAGGTTCGTGGCTTGTGGAAAATAATTTGATGCTAAATCACAGTAAGACTCAGTTTTTACAGTTTGTAACTCACAATTCAACAAGAACTGATATTTTTATCAGACAGAATGGGCATATTATAAGCGAGACGGAACAGTTCTAAAGTTCCTAGGCGTTCGGATAGATAGTAAGCTGTTGTGGAAAGCCCATGTTCAGGATCTTGTTCACAAACTAAATGCTGCTTTATTTACCATTAGAAGAGTATCTTCAACACGAAAAGTAGTCTACTTCGCATATTTTCATACGTTTATGACATATGGTATTATTTTTTGGGGTAATTCTTCTGATTCAAACAGGGTATTTTTGGCTCAAAAACGGGCTGCTCGAGTTATGTGTGGGGTAAGTTCGAAAACCTCTTGTCGGCCCCTTTTCTATAGTCTGAGAATTTTGACATTGCCCTCGCAGTATATATTTTCTTTAATGTCGTTTGTTGTTAGCAATATTAGCTTATTCCCAAGAGTTAGCAGCTTTCACTCAGTTAATACTAGGCAGAATCCAAATCTGCATGTGGAATGCACTTCCTTGACTCTTGTACAGAAAGGAGTGCAGTATTCTGCTGCATCCATTTTCAATAAGCTACCACAAGAACTTAGCAGTAGCCCAAACTCTTTTAAGTCTAAACTGAAGAGTTTCCTCATGGCTCACTCCTATTCTGTCGAGGAGCTCCTGGAAGAGCTTAAAAATTAAGCAAATTCCAGTGTTACATTGTTGATTTTCTTTATTTAAACTTAAGATTTGTTGCCTGAATATGTTTCTTATATTTCATTTTATCTGTTTCTACAATCGTGTTATAATTTCATGTATTGACTAGTTCCATGACCATGGAGACTTCTCCTTAATGTGGTCCCACAGAACAATAATTAATAAATAAAAATAAAAATAAATCAAAGGTCAAGTGAGCTTTCGCAACCGTTTACGATTCTGGTGGCCTTATGAACTAATTGCTCAAAACAATTTTCACAGAATGCGTTTGACACAATTTCCGATGATGATTTATTCGCACCTCCGGATTTAAACATGTATTTTCACCTGCATATCAAGGGTAAAACTGAAGTCACCACCGACTACGACTGTGTGAGTTGGGTACGTATTTGAAATTAGATTCTAGTTTTCTTTGAACTTTTCAGCAATTGCACCATCTGAGTTGGGATATCAATAAAAGAATCTAGCTATTATTTTATTCCGATTGCAAAGAATGACCTCTGCCCATACTAACACACAGGTACGAACTACTTCAGTTTCTCCACAAGATAAACTACTTCTAACAGCAACAAACACGCAACTGTATTTAGCCTATCGTTTCTGAACACCGTTACGTTCTTCGAAAACATCTCGGATCAATTTGTCTCCAGCTTCAGTCAGCTTTTAGTGTCTATAACGATTTGAGCATCAGGGATTCACCAACATTTTACGGAGACACTGCACACCACACGACTAAATGGCGGAAATATTTCGACAGAGTCGCTAAATAGAACAGGTGGGCTGATATGATTTGTTTGCAAACATGTGCTTTTACTTGGACATTACAGCCAGCAGTGGATAGAGAAAAACCAACAAAATTTAGATACCTGGGACAAATTCTAGATTGAACTGAAGGAACATTTGGTGACAATGAGCATCAGAATAATGCCCTACGTCATGGGAAAACGTGCCACTCATGCAGATTGTCTTACCGCTGTGCCTCATCGTGAATCCGAATGTGACGAAAGCCGACAAAATGTCTAACTTGATGAAATGAGTCACAGGAGACATGTACCTAGCTCTATTGGTGAAATATGTCACAACGACAGAGATAATGTTCCAGGCAAATACAACAGAACAGAGTCAGACGAAAGAGGTACGGCCGACTACCGAACGTGGTACCTGTGAAATTTGTCGAGGTTCCCCACGAGCTCGCCTCTCTCACACACCAGACAGTACGAAAAGAGAAACAATAGTGCATAGCAGTCACAATCGTAGGACAGAGTACCCAAGGCGTCGACACTTTCGTCGGCTTTCACGTTATCCACACGTGATATGCAAGATGTGTACCGATAGAGGTAATTCGGATTAATTTGATTTGCAAATAATGTTTTCCTTGATTTTATTAACGATTGTCCACATCTGTTTTATTAATGATTATCCACAGTCTCTTCATTCAGCTGTCTTACAGACTGTGATTGCTAAACATCAAGTATTCCTAGCAGTTTAATTTTTTTAGAATTGCTTTTGGCTGAGCTGGCAGTTTTGCAGACGCAGCAGAGCGAATCGGCGGAAGGGCACCATTGACATAGATTGTAAAAATGTGACTTCAGGTTGTAATGGTAGTTGAATTACGTAACCATTACGGCACCTCTCCTCAACCTCTCGATACCAGGAATATTCCACTATGTTTCTGTAAAATAGTTAACATATTTCTCTGACAACATTCAGATTTGATTTCATTAATGTAGAGATACTTCGATACATCGATATGTATATATTGCAGTGATATTATTCTTATGTGCATTCTTTCTTTTGCACTATGATCTTTGACGTACTTGTAACTCTGATTTTTGGCGCGTAAGCGTTTATTAGAGAGTCAAGCTTTGGTCGTCATGTTAAAAAGACGCAAATTGTAGTCAGCTTATGAAATGTGGACTTTAACAGCGAGGAAGATATTTTCAAGTATGTTTTACTTCCTACCCTAATGAACCATGGACCTTGCCGTAGGTGGGGAGGCTTGCGTGCCTCAGCGATACAGATGGCCGTACCGTAGGTGCAACCACAAAGAAGGTGTATCTGTTGAGAGGCCAGACAAACGTGTGGTTCCTGAAGAGGGGCAGCAGCCTCTTCAGTAGTTAAAGGGGCAACAGTCTGTATGATTGACTGATCTGGCTTTGCGACACTAACCAAAATGACTTTGCTGTGCTGGTACTGCGAAAGGCTGAAAGCAAGGGGAAACTACGGCCGTAATTATTCCCGAGGGCATACAGCTTTACTGTATGGTTAAATGATGATAGCGTCCTTATGGGTAAAATATTACGGAGGTAAAAATAGTCCCCCATTCGGATCTCCGGGCGGGGACTACTCAGGTGGACGTAGTTATCAGGAGAACGAAAACTGGCGTTCTTCGGATCGGAGCGTGGAATGTCAGATCCCTTAATCGGGCAGGTAGGTTAGAAAATTTAAATAGGGAAATGGATAGGTTGAAGATAGATATAGTGGGAATCAGTGAAGTTCGGTGGCAGGAGGAACAAGACTTTTGGTCAGGTGAATACAGGTCTATAAATATAAAATCAAATAGGGGTAATGCAGAAGTAGGTTCAATAATGAATTAAAAAAAAGATGTGCGAGTAAGCTGCTACCAACAGCATAGTGAACGCATTATTGTGACCAAGATAGACACGAAGCCCATGCCTACTACAGTAGTACAAGATTATATGACAACTAGCTCTGCATATGATGAAGAAATTGATGAAATGTATAATGAGATAAAAGAAATTATTCAGGTAGTGAAGCGAGACGAAAATTTAATAGTCATGGGTGACTGGAATTCGACAGTAGGAAAAGGAGGGGAAGGAAACGTAGTAGGTGAATATGGATTAGGGCTAAGAAATGAAAGAGGAAGCCATCTGGTAGAATTTAGCACAGAGCATAACTTAATCATAGCTAACACTTCGTTCAAGAATCATAAAAGAAGGTTGTACATATGGAAGAATCCTGGAGGTACTAGAAGGTATCAGATAGATTATATAATGGTAAGGCAGATATTTAGGAACCAGGTATTAAATTGTAAGACATTTCCAGGGGCAGATGTGGACTCTGACCACAATCTATTGGTTATGAACTGTAGATTAAAACTGAAGAAACTGCAAAAAGGTGGGAATTTAAGGAGATGGGACCTGGATAAACTGAAAGAACCAGAGGTTGTACAGAGTTACAGGGAGAGCATAAGGGTACTATTGACAGGAATGGGGGAAGAAATACAGTAGAAGAAGAATGGGTAGCTCAGAGGGATGAAGTAGTGAAGGCAGCAGACGATCAAGTAGGTAAAAAGACGAGCGCTAGTAGAAATCCATGGGTAGCAGAAGAAATGTTGAATTTAATGGATGAAAGGAGAAAATATAAAAATGCAGTAAATGAAACAGGCAAAAAGGAACACAAACGTCTCAAAAATGAGATCGATAGGAAGTGCAAAATGGCTAAGCAGGGATGGCTATAGGATAAATGTAAGGATGTAGAAGCTTATCTCACTGGGGGTAAGATAGATACTGCGTACAGGAAAATTAAAAAGACCTTTGGAGAAAAGAGAACCACTTGTAGGAATATGAAGAGCTCAGTTGGAAATCCAGTTCTAAGCAAAGAAGGGAAAGTAGAAAGGTGGAAGGAGTATATAGAGGGTCTATACAAGGGCGATGTACTTGAGGATAATATTATGGAAATGGAAGAGGATGTAGATGAAGATGAAATGGGAGATACGATACTGCGTGAAGAGTTTGACAGAACACTGAAAGACCTGAGTCGAGACAAGGTCCCGGGAGTACACAACATTCCATTGGAACTACTGACAGCCTTGGGAGAGCCAGTCCGCACAAACCTCTACCATCTTGTGAGCAAGATGTATGAGACGAGTGAAATACCCTCAGACTTCAAGAAGAATATAATGATTCCAATCCCAAAGAAATCAGGTGTTGACAGATGTGTAAATTGCCGAACTATCAGTTTAATAAGTCACAGATGCAAAATACTAACGAGAATTCTTTACAGACGATTGGAAAAACTGGTAGAAGCCGACCTCAGCGAGGATCAGTTTGGATTCCGCAGAAATGTTGGAACACGTGAGGCAATACTGACCCTACGAAGTATCTTAGATAATAGACTAGGGAAAGGCAAACCTACATTTCTAGCATTTGTAGACTTAGAGCAAGCTTTTGACAATGTTGACTGGGATACTCTCTTTCAAATTCTAAAGGTGGCAGGTGTAAAATACAGGGAGCGAAAGACTATTTACAATTCGTACAGAAACAAGATGGCAGTTATAAGAGTCGAGCGTCATGAAAGGGAAGCAGTGGTTGGGAAGGGAGTGAGACGTGGGTGTAGCCTGACCCCGATGTTATTCAATCTGTATAATGAGCAAGCAGTAAAGGAAACAAAAGAAATATCCTTAGTAGGTATTAAATTCCATGGTGAAGAAATAAAAACGTTGATGTTCGCTGATGACATTTTAATTGTGTCAGAGACAGCAAAGGACTTGGAAGAGCAGTTGAACGGAATGGGCAGTGTCTTGAAATGAGGATCTAAGATGAACATCAACAAAAGCAAAACGAGGATAATGGAATGTACTCGAATTATGTCGGGTGATGCTAAAGGAATTAGATTAGGACATGAGACACTTAAAGTAGTAAAGGAGTTTTGCTATTTGGGGAGTATAATAACTAATGATGGTCGAAGTAGGGAGGATATAAAATATAGACTGGCAATGGCAAGGGAAGCGTTTCAGAAAAAGAGAAATTTGTTAACATCGAGTATAGATTTAAGTGTCAGGCAGTCGTTTCTGAAAGTACACTCCTGGAAATTGAAATAAGAACACCGTGAATTCATTGTCCCAGGAAGGGGAAACTTTATTGACACATTCCTGGGGTCAGATACATCACATGATCACACTTACAGAACCACAGGCACATAGACACAGGCAACAGAGCATGCACAATGTCGGCACTAGTACAGTGTATATCCACCTTTCGCAGCAATGCAGGCTGCTATTCTCCCATGGAGACGATCGTAGAGATGCTGGATGTAGTCCTGTGGAACGGCTTGCCATGCCATTTCCACCTGGCGCCTCAGTTGGACCAGCGTTCGTGCTGGACGTGCAGACCGCGTGAGACGACGCTTCATCCAGTCCCAAACATGCTCAATGGGGGACAGATCAGGAGATCTTGCTGGCCAGAGTAGTTGACTTACACCTTCTAGAGCACGTTGGGTGGCACGGGATACATGCGGACGTGCATTGTCCTGTTGGAACAGCAAGTTCCCTTGCCGGTCTAGGAATGGTAGAACGATGGGTTCGATGACGGTTTGGATGTACCATGCACTATTCAGTGTCCCCTTGACGATCACCAGAGGTGTACGGCCAGTTTAGGAGATCGCTCCCCACACCATGATGCCGGGTGTTGGCCCTATGTGCCTCGGTCGTATGTAGTCCTGATTGTGGCGCTCACCTGCACGGCGCCAAACACGCATACGACCATCATTGGCACCAAGGCAGAAGCGACTCTCATAGCTGAAGACGACACGTCTCCATTCGTCCCTCCATTCACGCCTGTCGCGACACCACTAGAGGCGGGCTGCACGTTGTTGGGGCGTGAGCGAAAGACGGTCTAACGGTGTGCGGGACCGTAGCCCAGCTTCATGGAGACGGTTGCGAATGGTCCTCGCCGATACCCCAGGAGCAACAGTGTCCCTAATTTGCTGGGAAGTGGCGGTGCGGTCCCCTACGGCACTGCGTAGGATCCTACGGTCTTGGCGTGCACCCGTGCGTCGCTGCGGTCCGGTCCCAGGTCGACGGGCACGTGCACCTTCCGCCGACCACTGGCGACAACATCGATGTACTGTGGAGACCTCACGCCCCACGTATTGAGCAATTCGGCGGTACGTCCACCCGGCCTCCCGCATGCCCACTATACGCCCTCGCTCCAAGTCCGTCAACTGCACATACGGTTCACGTCCACGCTGTCGCGGCATGCTACCAGTGTTAAAGACTGCGATGGAGCTCCGTATGCGACTGCAAACTGGCTGACACTGACGGCGGCGGTGCACAAATGTTGCGCAGCTAGCGCCATTCGACGGCCAACACCGCGGTTCCTGGTGTGTCCGCTGTGCCGTGTGTGTGATCATTGCTTGTACAGCCCTCTCGCAGTGTCCGGAGCAAGTATGGTGGGTCTGACACAACGGTGTCAATGTGTTCTTTTTTCCATTTCCAGGAGTGTATTTGTATGGAGTGTAGCCATGTATGGAAGTGAAACATGGACGATAAATAGTTTGGACAAGAAGACAATAGAAGCTTTCGAAATGTGGATAAAAATCGTAGAGGGAGATAGAGAGATGAATACACTAAGCAGATTCAGAAGGATGTAGGTTGCAGTAAGTAATGGGTGATGAAGAAGCTTGCACAGGATAGAGTAGCATAGAGAGCTGCATCAAACCGGTCTCAGGACTGAAGACAACAACAACAACAACAATATGTTTTATATTGTGAAGTGATGTTTTGGAACGCGTTACGTGATCCTGCGTCAAAAGTAATAAAAAAGAAGTGTAACTTAAAATCGGAGTGCTGATTACTTTTCTTTCATCATCATTGTTCTAACTTGCAAAAGTTTAATCTTCAAGAATGGTTTGTGGAACACATCTATAAAACTTTTTAATATCGCAGAATAACACCTAGTCCTCTTTGCATCCGAGCTTGGAATCATCACTACCTAGATTTTCGACTGTTGAGCCATGAGTTCACAACGAGATCAGCGTGGGAAACACGAAAAGATGAGTGCCTAGTTTATCGATTATTTCAAGAAATGACTTTATTAACTGTGCTCTAATGACACCTGCCACATAATATAACTTCGTTGTTGCCCGAAAATGCAATATTTAGCAGCGTGAGCAACACTACAATCATAATGAAATTTTGACCTTTGTTGTGGTAGGGTTGTTAGAAGGTATGTTAGCATGCAAAAAAGGCTATTTCGTGCATTGAGGCAGCTAGGATGACACCTTTGGAATGACAACAGAGCTTGCCACCGGCCATACCGCAGCTTCCCTGTGGTGGAAGCAGCCCTTAGCACGTCCCAGCAAAAGTTGGTGAAGTTGTAGACGGCCTCGCCATCGCCCCCAATGCCGTAACTTTATTAAGAACAGTTACACAGACGCATCTCTGGACTACCGGGCAGCAACAAGGTTTGTGTAGAAGCGCACAGGGAGCATGGCCCCAGTCTGTCTTTAGGAAGATAATGCCCCACTGGGCTCCACGGCCTCTGTAATAGCAGCAGGGACATGTGGGATGGCATTTACGACACTACATTCTGGGCAGGAAACGCCACGAGAGAGAGGACTTCTTAAACCGTGAGACCATGGTTTTCTGGACCCAAAATACTGTAGCTGGGAACTCGTGAAAAAAGCAGATAGGTATCTTAGGAGGTATGAGGAAACATGCTGTCACGTTGAATAATGACAGTACCTATATGCAAACATCTTTGTGGCTTATGAAAGAAACGGGGTTTTGACTGTGTAACAGTTAATATGGAGAAAAAGTTGTAATAATTGTAAATGTGTTTGCACAGCTCCCTGGGTATATAAGATAACATATTGAACTTAAAAGTCATATTGACGAGAGTAGCGAGTTGTGATTAGCTGCAAAGCTCTCATGCGTAGTGGTGGTGGGCAGAGAATCGAGGAGGACGGAAGACAACAAGGATTTGAACTTTAACAGCCAAGTTGTCAGTGACTGGGGAGTTAAAAATTTATTATATGGAAAAAAGTGCTTTTTAACAACTATAAAATGACGTATCATTAATGTGCATGCTATTAACACATCTCAGAAATATGTAAAGCATGAATGCAAGAATTTCTACGCTAGTGACGCTAGAAAGATTTGGAGCTATGGCCGTATAAGTAACAACGGCTAAATGGCGTCATATTGGTTGACAAGTAGTTAATGTACCAGATGTGAAGCAGCAGTGCAATCTTGGTTTATCCACTGCTCATCTAAACGACACACGCACCAACGAACGTCACAACACAACCAGGCAATACTATCTAACTAATTTTCTTGAATACTAGAACTGTAGGGGAGCTTAGTGCAATTTGTTAGATTACGTGTGGTGAAATATAGCGAAATATCTCTTAAAGACAGCAGTAATTTCAGTCCAAACCATTTGACGTTCCAAATTCTAAGATAAGTTCAGAACTACTCGAAGGTTGTTTTCTAAATCATAGGGTTTTGTAACATGAAAGACTGGAGAATAACTTAATTAAGACTGATGAAGTAATTTTGATCATTCTGACGGAGAGAACGCCAGCCGGAGTGGCCGTGCGGATCTAGGCGCTTCAGTCTGGAACCACAGGACCGTACGGTCGCAGGTTCGAATCCTGCCTCGGGCGTGGATGTGTGTGATGTCCTTAGGTTAGGTTTGTTTAAGTGGTTCTAAGTCCTAGGGGACTTATTACCTCAGCAGTTTAGTCCCATAGTGCTCAGAGCCAGAGCGTTTTGAACGGAGAGAACGGAAGTTTTACTTGAGTGCCTTGGTCACTTTATGATTCAAATCGTTTTGATGTAAATATTTTGCTGTATTAACTTCAAAGCTTTACTGAAAGCTAAATTCTTGGTGAAGAAAATTCATTTCCGTAAAGTAACATGTAAAATTTAAGATATCTGCCTCACAGCATATCAGTGTATAAGAATGGTTGCTTCCATATTGAAAGAACTGGAATTACAATCCAGCAACCATCCGCAATTCAACTCAAAATCAAAACAACGTAAATAAGCTCCATCACAACTTTGAGACCACGAAGAAAACAATAAATACTGTACTTACTAAAAATATTTATTATAGGCGAAAAATGCAAGGTTAGTCACTATCTGTTCATTCCTGAGCTGTCTTCGTCCTTGTGGACTGGCGGATATAACCCCAATATCAAAATGATGGGTGTGTCATTTCCTAAGGGACCAAACTGCTGAGGTCATCGGTCCATAGACTTCCACACTTCAAGTACTTAAACTAACTTACCCTAAGAACAACACACACACACACACACACGCCAGTGGGAGATGCCGCGCAATCCGCGACATGATGCTTCAAAACCCGCTGCCACTCCGCGTGGCACAAAATAATGTCTAAGTTGTTAACATTGACACAGTGGTTTGTAAGCCATGGTGGGTTTAGCTGAGGATCGAATCCCTATATCCACTACACGCTTTGGAATAAGTAGTGGATCGCCTTTGTTAGCTTGAAACAGTTCGAGTAGGGCACCTAGGGGTCAATCGAAATTCAGCATAATCGGTATAGGTATTAATAGGGTCGGTATGCCGCTGGATGAAAGGGAGATTCTGCGTTGGAGCACGTCTGGCGTAAGAGTTTCAAGGACACAGCGCTGGTAAGTCAAGGTCACGCTCCATCACAATTCGAGTTAAGGATAAGAGAGACAAAAAGATGGGTCCAGCGACAGGGGGTGCAGAATGTGGCTTGTCACCACCTGTAAACACTAATCCTAAACGGACCTGGTCAACGAAACGATAGTAACTGAAGCTATAAACAAGAAATATGACCTGATGGTCAACAGCCAACAGTCACTGTACAGCTGTGAATATGAGAATTTGACACGCTTGTTACACAATTTCACTAACTGAAAAGCAGTGTTTGAATTAATAGTAAGTTATTGCAGGTGTTCAGTCGCACATGGCATCCGTGACAGGAATTTCCGGAAAATTACTTTCCGAAAGTTTTTCCTTTCTGAAAGATGTTATCCATAATTTTAAAAACTATGAAGACGCGAACTTGAAAAACGGCAAAAATTAATTTCAAAACGATACCAAAAATTTCATAAGGCAGTATCTACGTCACAGAAAGACAAGAAAAACAGTTGCAAAAGCGATGTTTGTATATTGACAAATAGATAGTTACGAATTTCAATATGGAACGTAATAGTGACTTAGCAGAAAGGAACTGTGTACACACGAACGAAGAATGTTCAGACGATGACAAACAGATGGTGTTGGCTACGGAACGAATTAAGAATGGATGACAGTCCGTTTCTAGTAAAAATAAAAACTGAAGTTCTTCCATCCATGTTTGCTGGAGGTAAAATCAGAACCACACAATGCAAATGTGGAAACTGGTTCTAAATTATAAACAAATAAGCGAGGAGCTATATCAGAGTCTTGTCGAGGTGCAGCAACCGTTTGAGACCACAATCATGCATATTCTAAATAACGTGAGTACTACTATGACAACCATGAACGGAAACGTGAACACAGTGAATAGTAATTTGAATGTACTACATATTGGTATCATTGACCTATTAAAACAGTGAAACCTACTTTCACTAATCAGAGAGGGTCGAGGACCGCGTTTGAACAGTGAAAACTACTTTCACTACTCATTTGGAGAAGAATAGTAAACAAATGGCGGGAATCTTAATAGGAATAGCACTGAACTAGATGCTAGTTTATCCGACGAGGATAAAGTTAACCTACTCATTTTGAATAAACAAAGCGATAGTTAGTAAGTGCATAAGTTCGGCAAAGTCAGAGCTAAGAGAAGTTCAAAAGAACATTACCGATATCGACCAGAAAATCTATTCTGAAATGCAAAGAATCGGAGGAAGTAGAACCAATATCAGATGGCAAAACAAATGCGATAGTTCTTGAACAAAAAGACGAAGTTTCTGAAGAAACAAATGCGAAATTTTGGCGACGGAAACTATCGTCAATTACTACATAGAGGAAGAAACGTTAAGGAATACTGTGACTAACATTCGCAATGAAATCGACTGGTTGGGTCAGTAATTATAGAGTAGGGCAGGTAGTGTACCGTTAGTGGCACAGAAGCATAACTTCTTGCACATGGAGGATAAGTACGATCCGCAAAAGAAGAGAGGAGGTTGGCATGCTGCTGATGTTATAATAAACTGTGAAAGAGTTCTACCACGTGATATTACTGACAGAGAAAGAACAAATTTAATAATATATGCCCTAGCAGGAGACGCAAAAAAATGAGGATTGAAATTGAATATGGACAACTTTACATTTTCCAAGGTTAAGGACAAGTTTTTGGAAGAATACTATTCTATTCAAAAGCAAGACAGTTTGTGGCGTGAATCTGTCATCACCAAAACGTCTGCCAATAGTAGAATTAATTGCATGAAGGAATTTTGCGAAGCATATTTTTGAAAAATCGAATACCTGAAAGGGAGTAAGTCCGAGTCAGAAATAATATGGGAAGTCTGGAAAAAGCTTCCATATGACCCAAATCATTACATCGGGAGTAACTATGAAACTTTCGATGAGTTTATGGAGAAGGTTGGGAATGATGATCGTTGTTGCCGAAACTCACGAACAAGCAAAGCTAAGGCAACTGAATGTCTCTGGCAGAGGTGGTAATAGACCGTAAGTTAGTATGCTGAGAGTGGGGACAACTGTGCTCATTGCGTGCGAGATAAGAACAACAACAACAACAACAACAACAACAACAACAGAATGCACAGTTATAAGGAAAGCTAGTTTTCGTGCAGGTCGATGGCCTGGCAGGTGCTAATAAAAGTAGCTGGCCTGCAAGCAATAAAGGACAGAAGTGTTTTCGATATGAAGTGAGTGGAACAAGGACAAAGCTTTGTCACAATGGAAGGTGGTTTCGAAAGAGGAACCACAATCGAAATATAGTAGGAGTGCCCAAATCGGGTGCAGGCACAGTTTTGGTTTAACACAAACCAGTTGAAATAAAGAGTGAACAATCTAATTCTCAGACAAATGGCGAGAAGCAAGATGAAGCAATGGATCTGCATGAGAGGAGTTCGGAAGTGCCTCTAGGAACGGAGGTTGTAGTCTCGTATGACAATTTCCAACAAATGGAAGATACTAAAATGGTGGAGGTATTTGTGAAAAAATTGTCAAACGTATGGTAGATTTCGGGAATGGGAAGGTGAAGAAGGTAATGACTTCAAAGGGGTTTTAATAGCATAAAAGAAATGGGAGGAGAGAAAGGGGCATAACATCTATAGAAGATGTAGATGATATAATCCCATTTGAAGGTGATGCAGAGAAACTCAATCCAGTTAAAACGATACGTTTTGAAGGAGGCGAACACGATTCAAACATTAGATTAGAAGAAAGCCATACGAATTTCGATGTCTGTGGAATAAAGGGGGAATGTGATATTGATCAGTGATCCAGGTAGTAGCAATGATAACGAATTGGTGTTCCCTAAAAAGACTAATATAAGGAAACTGAAAACAGTTAAAGAGATTCAACTGAAGGCGAGTGCAAAATATGAGAAAAGCAACTGTTCCCCTAAATACATATGAGAATGTTAATGTGGACTGAGGAAGATATAACAATCACATGGGTAGTTAATGATGATATAGTGTAGTTAGATGATGTGGTTTAATAATAGAAGAGAGTGAATTTGAGAAAGGCATACAAATTCATCGAAGATATTGCGTTATCTTGTCAGAATATGGAGAATGTGGCCAACTATAATGAGAATACAACAGAGGCAAGTGAATACGAAGGGGGAAGGTATATAGTACAAGATGCATTTAGCAAATTACTGTAGCTCATGAAGACCCTGAAGCGATGCAATTTAAACGTGACAAAACCGAAAGTCAGGGAGAAGATGATTTTCGTCAGAGAGAATAGGCAGTGACAGATGTAAAGGAAAGGAGGAGAAAGAAACCCCCAGATGATGTTTAAACATTAAAACAGGGAATGATTTCATGGAAAGACCTGGCAGTAAAAGGAGATTTGTTAAGAAAAATGTGAGTGAGCAGGCAGAAACTAGAATTCGATAAGAAAGTTCAAGTTTTTGTACGACAGTCCATTTGTAATTGTTAACAGTCCCATAAACAACGTAAATAACTTGGAATTTCTGATCCCTGGAAAACGTTTACGTGTAAAGGGTATTACAGATTTAAGAAAATATGAATCAAGTGTTACTAATAGCGCTTATTGAAAGGGAAACTGGTGTGAGAAAACACAAAAGAAGAAACTCGAGGTTAACACAGAAGACTCAAAAATCTGTTTAAATTCAAGGAATATGACTATAAAAATGTATTTGTAAATATGATTGTAATTCCAAAGTCACTAAAATGATCTTGCATGTTTCAAATTGTGTTTTAAATATAGGATTGCTGAAACAAACTGAAGAGAGAAAGGCAGAAGGGATTTATTGAAGACAAGGTGCATGAATAGACAATGAAGTAACCAAACACGGTTGTGTAAAAGGTGTCTTCAAAAGTGAGCACGAGGAATGTAATGTAAAGATAATGTGAGAAGGGACTCCCTAACAACATAGAAGTTAAAAGAAAGTTGTAGAGCAAAAGAATATAAAGAACCCAAAGGAAAATTGTTGATGTAACATGTTTGAAATTGAAGTGATTCTATGAAAAAAATAAAAACCGTGAGATGACAAAGTTGTAGAAATTAGAGAATAAATTAAACAGAGGTTATTGTCCCATATCAAAAGAGTGCAAATAGGAGTGTAGATATTCGTATTAAGTATTTTTCTAAGAAACGTTTTTAAATATGTGTGTCTACACATATGAATTCAACGAATTTTAGTTTATATTGCTAGGTGAATTAAAATGTAACACAAAAAACGCAGTAAGTAAAATTGACTCGAGTGTAGTTGCTCTTAGTTTAAATTTTCTTCCGCTTGTCCTTTCGATATAATTCAATTGAATGAGAGCCATGTGTAACTGTGCAACTATACTTCACAACACAATGTAATAAAAAAAAATTTTCTCTCTAAAAGTTTTCGATATTTTGGGATAGGTGGATGAATTTTGATACATGTCTATACATAAATGGAAAGCAGATATGTTCGTAGTTTAAGATAGTAACGAATTTCTGAATATGTTTTAGTTACTATGGAGAAAGAGTTGTAGTAATTATTTTTGTAAATGTATTTTATTGTAGAACTCCCAGGGAATATAAAATAGCTTCTTGAACTTAAAAGTCATAATAACGATGATGATGTTTGGTTCGTGGGGCGCTCAGCTGCGATGTTATGAGCGCCCGTACAAACTGCCAACCTTTGCTCAGTCCAATCTCGCCACTTTCATGAATGATGATGAAATTATGAGGACAACAGAAACACCCAGTCACCTCGAGGCAGGTGAAAATTCGTAATAACGAGACTCAGGAGTTGTGACTGGCTGTGCGGCTGGGACGTGCAGTGATGCCGTTCGCAGTAACAAGGAGGAAGAAAGACCGCAACATCAACGCTTTGATCTGAGCAGCTGTGTTTTCTGTGGCTAATTGACTCCAAAATTTATTGCGTGGTAAAATGAGTGTCTAAACAACTATAAAATAATATGGCCTTAAGGGGGGTAGGACGTAAAACGGGCCGACTTGGAGCAGGAGAGGCATCACCGGACATTTTAATTTCCAGTGTCTATACTTTTACAAATAAATTCATAACACTTTGTCAGCATCACCAGGAAGGATTCAGAATTCACACTCATTGCAGTGGAAGTTCGAAAACATAACAAAATAATTTTTTTTACGTACGAAATTTCATCATTTTTTCACTTACTAATGACAGTATTTGTTACTATAGGTACACTTTTCTTGATAAGTTAGACAGATTCTTCGATGAATTTTGCACAGCATACATACCATACTCACAAGTGTATGAAACTCTAGAATTTAATTTATGAAAAAACGATTGAGATGTTATATTTTAAACTTCATGTTAAAAAACCACAAATTTTATACGTATCTACCTCAATTTTCACCACCGTTTTTAATAGATTTGGGAAATTCTAAAGTTTGAGACACCTTTAAGTACGGTTTGTATGCTGTGCAAAATTCATCGAAGAATCTGTCTTACTTATAAACAAAAATGTACCTGTAGCAACAAATACTGTCATTAGTAAGTGAAAAAATGATGAAATTTCACATGTAAAAAAAATTATTTCGTTATGTTTTCGAACTTCCACTGCTAAGAGTGAATTTTGAATCCTTCCTGGTCATGCCGATGAAGTGTTATGAATTTGTTTGTAAAAGTATAGACAATAGAAATTAAAATGTATTGTGGTGCATCTCCTGCTCCAAGTCGGCCCGTTTGACGTCCAACCCCCTTAATGTGCAAGCTATTACGTCATCTCTGAACTTTATACTGCAAGATGCAAAAAATTTCATGCTGGGGATGCTGCGAAGTTCTGGAGCCGTAGCTGTCGAAGTGACATTGACACTAAGTGGCGTCATTTTGGTTGATGAACAATTAATGAGTTAGAGATGGGAAGAAGCAGTGCAACTGGTTTGTCCACTGTCCATCTAATCGACGCGCGCAATAACTGACACCTCAACACGGCATGGTAAGACTGCTAATTAATTTTCTTGAAGACTAGAAGCGTAAGGGAACTTAGTGCACTTTTCTATTAAGTGATGTTTGGTGAATTATATTTAAATCATTCTTAAAGACTGTGTTAATTTCAATTTAAACCATTTTCGCTCCCAGTTCCAAGAGAAGTTCAGAACAACTCAATGTGTTTTTTTTCTAAATCATAGTGCTTTGTAGTATAAAAAAGTAGATTATACCTAAATTAAGACTGGTGATGTAATTTTGATCATTCACGGCAGTGAGGATGGAAGTTTTAATTGAGTGAATTGGTGACTGATTGAATTCTGTTTGATGTATTTTGCTGTATTAGCTTCAAGTTTTACCGAAAGCTAAATTCTTGGAGAGGAAAATTCATTTCCATAAAGTGATGTAAGATATAAATCAGAATGCTACCTTCCGTATTGAAAACAAGTGATTAACATAAGCTGGAATTACAGTCCTGCAACCATTCAGAATTCCGTTCTAAACTGCAAAAAAACAAACAAGCTACATCACAACTTGGTGATTGTAAAGAAAGCAAGAATATACTTAGTATTTATTACAACAGGAAAATAAGAGGGGAGTCACGAACTGTTCTTTCCCCAGTTGGAATCTTCGACTTTGGACTAACGGATATATCGCGATATTACAACGACATGGAAGTTAGTTAATGTTAATAATGAGATAATGCGAGAATTGAACCCCTATATACAACCGTCGCTTTGGAGTAAGATGTCGATCGCCTTTATCAAGCCTGAAACGGTGCAAGTGGGGCACACGTGGGTCGATCGAAAAGCGGCAAAGCTGACATAGTTATGTCCTAGGTATTAGCAGCGTTGGTGTGAATGAAAGAGAAGTTCTTATTTGCAGCAGAGTCGAGCTTTACAGATTTAGGGAGACAACGCTGGCGAAGCCAAAGTCACACATTGCAACAATGCTGATTGACGGTAGGAGATACAAAAGACCGAGAACGTACTATGTGGCGTGGCGTCACGAAAACGTAAACAATAAATTAACCTGTTTAACAAAACGGTATTAAATGAAGCTACAAACAAGATAAATGACCTCTTGGTCGACAATCACAAGTCTTTGTGGAAGTGATAAGACCGATGCGATTCTTGTGCAACTTGGCGCTAATTATGAAGCGTGGATTGAGCCAAAAGGTATTGAGCTTATGCAAGCGTATCTAACAAGTCAACAGCAGTACTTGTGGTCAACACATTGATGTCGTTAAAAATGGTAAGATCTTTCGCAGGTACAGGATGCAATTTGCTCAGAGAACATGAAAGTTTTTCTTGAGTTTGATAAATACCCCTTTTTGACATACATAACGTTAGCAACTTAGCGTTTTCGCAATAACTGTCGTCGGATCACGGACTCTGGTCAGTCATGCCAGGAATGTAGTAATTTTAACTCTGAGTTGCTTATCTTGAATCCCTATCAACCATAATCCCCTTATAGTTGTTTCACATACTTGTGAAAATATTTGACAGTGAATAGGATAATGAAACATGTTACACTCTATTTCAGTGCAACGAATACACGTATTTATTCTAAGTTTTGCAATAAACAATAGAAATCTTACTACCATTCCGTAGGTATATCCCTGTCCACAAATTGAAATTCTAGTGGCACTATTCCGCCACCAATTCTGAATTAGGTCTATAACGTAGCGTTAGTTAAATATTGTTCTGTAACAATTAGTAATTAGCAATCTTCATTAGGTATCTACATATACATAAGGGTTGGATGTAAGTTAACGAAGAAAGTCGCAACACCAAAAAATAATGTAGAGTAATTAAATTTCGGGAATACATTTACTGGGTAACATATTTAAGTGATCAACATTGCAAGGTCACAGGTTAATGTAAGCTCGAGATATGCCATTGCAAATGTGAAACGCTGGTATAATAATAACCGGTGTAACAGCCAGAATTTTAAATGTAATCACGCAAAATTGCATGAAATTTATTGTACAGGTGCCGTATGTCTGTCTGTGGCCTGTAGTTTCATTCCTGATGCACTTGGTCAGTTAATAAAGAGACGGTTAACGCTGGTTGTGGATAATGCTGGACTTGTCATACAGTGACGTACCATGTGTGCTGAATTGGAGAGACACGTATATGATGATTCACCAGGCCAACGCAACATGTCGACATTCTGAAGAGCATGTTCGATTACAACAGTGGTTTGTGGACGAGCGTTATCCTGTTGTAAGACATCCCCTGGAATGCTGTTCGTGAATAGTAGCACAGTGATGTCCAAATATGCATTCACGGTACGTTGGATAATCACGTGAGTGTTCCTGCTGTCAAAAGGAATCGCGCCCCAGGCCGTAACTTCAAATGTATGTCCAGTGTGCCTAGGGCGCAGACAAGTTACCTGTAGGCCCTCAACTGCCCACACTCCAACAAACACACGTCCACCACTGGCACCGAGGCACAACCAAATTTCATTAAAAGACAACTGATCTCCACCATGTCGTCCAACGAGCTCTCGCTTGACACGACCGAAGTCGCAAATGCCAGTGATTTGGGTTCATTGGAATGAACGCTACAGGGCATCTGTGTCGGAACTTTCCTTGAAGTAGCCGCTTTGTAAAATTCGTTGTCACTGTGGTGCGAACTGCCGCCCAAATTGCTACTCCAGACGCAATACGATGTATCAGAGCCATATGCCTAACACGATGGTCTTCCGTCTCTGGAGTGCCACGTGGCCGTCTGGAGCCTGGTCATCTTGCGACTATACATTCTCGTGTCCACCGTTGCCATCAGTAGTGTTCAGTGACTAAATTCTTGTTACGTCTTTCTGCGCTGTCGCAAAAGGAAAGACCAAATTCTCGTAGCCGTATTTCATGACTTAGTTCAGGTTGAGTGACGTGCTAATAATGACGTCGCTGGATGTTGCGAGTTTTCCTTCTGTCAGTGTAAAAATGTGTAGACAATGGGGCAGTACACTTTGGCATACACATCTCAGGATCACGGCAGTGATTGGATATTCTGTGATGCAGTCAGGAAATTTTTTTTAAAAAAAGAAAAATACCTTACATTATAAAATTTCGGAAATATTTTGTTAAACGTTTTGCATAACTTAGCACTCATCTAACAAAGAGAGAAGTAAAAATTTGGCAGTTACAACTGGACTGGTACATAATTTACTAAAGACGTAAATCCGTCTTACTTATAGAATATCTGCTAGAATGAATAAAGTAATCCATGCATTTGATATTTCAGTTTTTCTGGTTTGTGTGGATTTTGCTGCACATTCTATCAATATAACACTGTTCATACATCGTCGGAATCGTTTAGAAAGGGTTGAATATTTTGTGCATCTGTATGTGAGGTGTTTTCGAAAAAACGTTTTTGAGGTAGGTTAGTGTGAGTGTTTGAATAAGGACTAGAAGTTCAGAGGAGAGCAGATAAAGAGTTGTTTAAATGTAAACAAATGCCAAGTGTAGAGCGGAATCAAGATAGTTCCCTATCAGATATGGGGGAAAGCACATAACTTTTTCCATCGAACAGGTAATTCAGCGTCTGTCCGTGTTTCAAATTGAGAACAGATAATTCAGAGTCTATATGTGTTTCAAATTGAAGACTTGGAGAATTTAGAGCCAGAAGGTGTAAATTGTAAATGAGAAAAAGGTAAAGAGGATGTCACTGTGACTTCCCAACACTCGGGAGATATTAAAAAGACCAGAGATTATTCGGTAGAGAGCAGCAGAGCAGTTTCGTCACTGCAGATGCATTCTAAGTTGAATTAAAGATCATCAACAGCTGTAGAAGAGATGAGCATAGTAACTCAGGGCTTTACTTGCTGCAGTTGTTGTGAAGAGTTGAAAAGAAGAATGAGGCAGTGAGAAAAGTAGTGTTACATCAAATGAAGGTAAACAGGAAAAAAATAAAATGGAAGTAGGATATTTTCGGTGAAAAAAAGACGATTTAAAATGATTAGCGACAGAAACAAAAGGTGAGGCTGCAGAAACCAAGAAGAAAGCGGGATCAGCTAAACAGTTGGCTGAAGACAGAAAGAAAGTGAAAGAAGGAATAAATACAAATTTACAACAACTTCCAATCCTAGAACAGGAATTCGACAAAGTAAACAGGAATCAGGATGAGCAACCAACATGCATGGGAGAAGTCGAAAGAAGATTAAATAATATTGACGCTGATATTGTCGGGAAATTATGTGAAGTCACAGTACTGTTAAAATTCAGCAACAAGGAATTAATCCACGTGAAATACGGAAAGGAATGGATTCACAAAATTCAAATATAGCCTCTCCCTGGGGAAGTGAAGAAAATCAATCACTGGCCAAGTTGAATAGAGCACAGGAAAGAAGAAACCGTAATGATAATGATTTTCTTGAACAAAATGCGCGACATTCACTTTTGGAGACTGTTGAAAATCCACAGTACATCAGGACACAGGACAACGCACACAGCTGATAGAATATATACCAGGGGGAAGAAGCATTTGAATTTAAGAACTTCCTTTCTCTATCGAAATTCCAAACATACATAAACGACAGAAAATCAATTTATCCCAAGGTGTGGATAGCTCAATTCAGTTTGTCAATGCCACTGTCATGGCCATTGCAACACAAGCTAGACTTCTTGTGAGCACACGTAAGAGATCCGGTAGTCTGAGTGAGATCACACAAACGTGAACCTCAAATCAGGAGATTTAAGTTACCTTCCCTGCAGTGTATTGGATGAAAGGAACTCAAGAGCGCATCAACCAACAAACTGCGATGCAAAACAGTTAGAATCATCAGAACAGGAGTCTAGTGAAGTTCTTTGACAATCCTTAGCACAAGAACCACTACTTCAACACAACATAAAGTGCGAGCGAAATGCTATGCTTTTGCTGTATGTAATTGCTACCAGATATCGGCCAGCAGATGCGGCAGAGGCATAGAAGCATTCAAAAACAACGTATTGCAGTTGCTATAGTTTGATTCAGAGATTATCAGGTGAAGGAAAGATGGAATGAAATGGAGAATAAAGGGAGCACTCCCAATAATATTTGTGGATTGCCACGATGGTTGATTAATAGAACAGAACACCAGCCATGAGTGCCTCGTTCCAGCCTTTCGCAAAAGCAGAGGGGAAGTATTTCCAATCAAACAGTCACCCACAATTTGTACCAATGTGGCCGCAACCTTACGAAATGGTGCAAAAAGCGGATATCAAAGAGATTAGGGCAGCAAATCTTCGTGACAGCAGTCACACCGGAAATAAAAATCTACAGGGGTGAGTGTCAGAAGCGAGATCGGTCATCAGAACATTCACAGAACAATTTTGAGCAGATCTCAAGTTGATTCTGTATTTCTAGATTTCCGGAAAGCTTTTGACACCGTTCCTCACAAGCGACTTCTAATCAAGTTGCGGGCGTATGGGGTATCGTTTCAGTTGTGCGACTGGATTCGTGATTTCCTGTCAGGAAGGTCGCAGTTCGAAGTAATAGACGGCAAATCATCGTGTAAAACTGAAGTGATATCAGGTGTTCCACAGGGAAGCGTCCTGGGACCTCTGCTGTTCCTGATCTATATAAATGACCTGGGTGACAATCTGAGCAGTTCTCTTAGGTTGTTCGCAGATGATGCTGTAATTTACGGTCTAGTAAAGTCATCCGAAGAGCAGTATCAGTTGCAAAGCGATTTAGAAAAGATTGCTGTATGGTGTGGCAGGTGGCAGTTGACGCTAAATAACGAAAAGTGTGAGGTGATCCACATGAGTTCCAAAAGAAATCCGTTGGAATTGGATTACTCGATAAACAGTACAATTCTTAAGGCTGTCAATTCAACTACGTACCTAGGTGTTAAAATTACGAACAACTTCAGTTGGAAAGACCACATACATAATATTGTGGGGAAGGCGAGCCAAAGGTTGCGTTTCATTGGCAGGACATTTGGAAGATGCAACAAGTCCACTAAAGATACAGCTTACACTACACTCGTTCGTCCTCTGTTAGAATATTGCTGTGCGGTGTGGGATCCTTACCAGGTGGGATTGACGGAGGACATCGAAAGGGTGCAAAAAAGGGCAGCTCGTTTTGTATTATCACGTAATAGGGGAGAGAGTGTGGCAGATATGATACGCGAATTGGGATGGAAGTCATTACAGCAAAGACGTTTTTCGTCGCGGCGAGATCTATTTACGAAATTTCAGTCACCAACTTTCTCTTTCAAATGCGAAAATATTTTGTTGAGCCCAACCTACATAGGGAGGAATGATCATCAAAATAAAATAAGAGAAATCAGAGCTCGAATAGAAAGGTTTAGGTGTTCGTTTTTCCCGCGCGCTGTTAGTGAGTGGAATGGTAGAGAAATAGTATCATTGTGGTTCAATGAACCCTCTGCCAAGCACTTAAATGTGAATTGCAGAGTAGTCATGTATATGTAGATGTAGATCTAGAAGATGCAGCAGATACTATAAATATGTCAGACGACGAGCAGCAAGGGAGAGAAGACGACGATGTAAGAGATGCATAGTACAAAGGCGATGGAAGTAATGGAAATGAACGAAAGACGAAGGTAGAAACGAACGAAGAATTCTATCAGAAGCAACTATGGCGATTCCGACAACAGGAGGCACCGATGAAGTGTCAGATAGATCAGAAGATCAAACAGAAAGTGGAGGGAAAGCATGACGTGGATCACAAAAGCAAGAATTATATGGTATTTTGCAGGTTAGTGAGGAGATATTCTTAACCAAAATTAGAAGTCAGTGACGTCATTACAGAAGTTACACGGTGTGTTATTATTTACGACGACGGATTTATGAGAAAGTTTCTGGTAGGTAGAGCTCCACAAATCCCATCCCAAATATGCAGCATTCCTGGCTTTCGGTAGATGCCACCAATTCAGTTCAAACGTCTTCAGTTTAGTTTAAAAGTATCGTCGGCTGCTTTTATGTGTTGTTTGGATAGCATACTGAATGATACCTTAAACATCCTATCACCAAATAAATATATGATCTATTGATAATCGAAAGCTCATGGAAACAGCACAATGAGGTATTAAGGGCGCTCCTTACCACCCACAAATGCCGTGGCGTTTCTGTTAGTTAAGGGAAGTCAGTTTTTGGATCGTTGTATCTAAAGGAAATTGTTACACTTGCTTCCTCTACCCCAGGAAAAGACTGAGAAGGTCACTTGCTGTCACTAAACTTTGTAAAAGTTAGTGAAGATTGGAACATTAGCCATTCCAGGCCTGTGTGCGTTAACAGGGAAGAACACGTCTTTGATATAGGACGAGACGGCAGAGGCAGAATTCCAAGCTTTAAAGTCAGCACTGATTAATGGACTTGTTCTGGGCTATCCAGGTTTGTCGCAAGATTTCTGTATAAGCACAAACTCAGCAAAGACAGACGTTTGTCTAGAGACCTTTGAAGAATATGGCGAGGATGGCAAAACTGTTACTAAGACAATAAAATTCGGCAGAAAGGTGTTACTTAAGTGTGAGCGGGACTATTGGGTGACAGAACTGGGGGTACGCATTGCAGTATGGGCCTTCCAGATATTTCGTTACTTTCTGCTTGGTAGAAAAGTAAGAGTCTACACCGATCATAAAGCATTATAGTTCCTGTTTACGAGAAAATTAAGACAAGTGTCATACCAGATGGATATTGTATCTTCAGGAGTTAGATTCTTCAATAACATATGTCCCTCGTTATAATGGATGCGGTGGCGGACGCGTTATTGCAGTCTCCATTAGATTTGACGGACGATATGACGAAGGATTCTAAAGAAAATCACTTCAGTTTGTTTTATTTTTAAAAAAAGTAGTCAGTAAAAATCTCAAAGCCACGTCACTATAGGAAGCTGCGAAAAGCAAAGCTAAAGATCTGGTTCCACTAGCCAGCATGAATAGATGGAAGGCAGACTCAAATGGCTCAAATGGCTCTGAGCACTATGGGACTTAACATCTCTGGTCATGAGTCCCCTAGAACTTAGAACTACGTAAACCTAACTAACCTAAATACATCACACACATCCATGCCCGAGTCAGGATTCGAACCTGCGACCGTAGCATGGAAGGCAGAATTCAAGCGAGTATCAGGCAGTGCTTAATATTGAGAAGAAGGATAGTATTCTATAGTAGAAACACAGACGAATCTCTGTGATTGCTCTTCCTGCCGGAAGATATTACCGATCATAAGCTACAATACTTTCATTTGGGGCAAGATGGTGCTTTTTGGTACTGAAGACAGTCATTTTAATGATATGGAACAGACGATTTGAAAAGTGCTGGCTAATAGTAAGTAGTGTCGAAGGGGCAAACCTTTGACACAAGGTATGCTGGCATCTATGTTCCCGATTATTACAAACAAATTAAGGCAGCTCGCAGCCTTTGGCCTATTATTCCATCTGCCTAGACCGAAACACGGTTTCTGCTATGTTTTTGTAGTTTTAGAACTACCTTAGAAATAAGCGACATTAATGACATTGCACAAAGCAACAGCATTGACTGTTTCGAAAGCATTCGAGGGGCATTTGTTCACACGGGTGGGTCATGTGGATCACAACGATGGGTCGCAACGTTAAAAAGCATGGGATTAGACCTATTTTCATTTCATCCTACAGACCTTCATCCAACACAGCAGAACGTATGGTGCGAGATCTAGGGAGTCTATGTAGGATTTATTTCTCGAAAAAATGCTCAGGCTGGGACATTCTCTTGTCAGACGTCCAGAATGTCGTGAATGAATAATCATACAGCGCCACCAATCCCAAGTCGGCAACCATGAAGATAAAGGAAGAGGTTAAGACAATTCCAGGTGAGACAGAAGGTATTGCTACTATGACGTCGACTCTCTAAGAAACAAAAAGTGGCATGCCACAAATTTTTTTCGATATCTGGAAGACATATGAGAATCTACAAAATTGCACATGCGACCTTGGTGGAACTGGAACAGATGAAAACACGAAAAACAATCGGTGGCGACGATATCAGCAACTTGAAACCATTCACTGAGTAAGAAGCAGTTTGTGAGTGGAACAAAGAAATGCGGAATGTAAATGAAAGCGGTAGGAAATCGGCCATGCATAATGGGGTACAAGTAGATGCTACATTTACTTTCGTAAGTGTAATTTAACTCGTGAGCAAAACGTTTGCTTGAATAAATCAATTCTGAGTCAAAAGAGAGATAAATACACTCCTGGAAGTGGAAAAAAGAACACATTGACACCGGTGTGTCAGACCCACCATACTTGCTCCGGACACTGCGAGAGGGCTGTACAAGCAATGATCACACGCACGGCACAGCGGACACACCAGGAACCGCGGTGTTGGCCGTCGAATGGCGCTAGCTGCGCAGCATTTGTGCACCGCCGCCGTCAGTGTCAGCCAGTTTGCCGTGGCATACGGAGCTCCATCGCAGTCTTTAACACTGGTAGCATGCCGCGACAGCGTGGACGTGAATGACGGACTTTGAGCGAGGCCGTATAGTGGGCATGCGGGAGGCCGGGTGGACGTACCGCCGAATTGCTCAACACGTGGGGCGTGAGGTCTCCACAGTACATCGATGTTCTCGCCAGTGGTCGGCGGAAGGTGCACGTGCCCGTCGACCTGGGACCGGACCGCAGCGACGCACGGATGCACGCCAAGACCGTAGGATCCTACGCAGTGACGTAGGGGACCGCACCGCCACTTCCCAGCAAATTAGGGACACTGTTGCTCCTGGGGTATCGGCGAGGACCATTCGCAACCGTCTCCATGAAGCTGGGCTACGGTCCTGCACACCGTTAGGCCGTCTTCCGCTCACGCCCCAACATCGTGCAGCCCGCCTCCAGTGGTGTCGCGACAGGCGTGAATGGAGGGACGAATGGAGACGTGTCGTCTTCAGCGATGAGAGTCGCTTCTGCCTTGGTGCCAATGATGGTCATATGCGTAATTGGCGCCGTGCAGGTGAGCGCCACAATCAGGACTGCATACGACCGAGGCACACAGGGCCAACACCCGGCATCATGGTGTGGGGAGCGATCTCCTACACTGGCCGTACACCTCTGGTGATCATCGAGGGGACACCGAATAGTGCTCGGTACATCCAAACCGTCATCGAACCCATCGTTCTACCATTCCTAGACCGGCAAGGGAACTTGCTGTTCCAACAGGACAATGCACGTCCGCATGTAAACCGTGGCACCCAACTTGCTCTAGAAGGTGTAAGTCAACTACCCTGGCCAGCAACATCTCCGAATCTGTCCCCCATTTAGCATGTTTGGGAGTGGATGAAGCGTCGTCTCACGCGGTCTGCACGTCCACCACGAACGCTGGTCCAACTGAGGCGCCAGGTGGAAATGGCATGGCAAGCCGTTCCACAGGACTACATCCAGCATCTCTACGATCGTCTCCATGGGAGAATAGCAGCCTGCATTGCTGCGAAAGGTAGATATACACTGTACTAGTGCCGACATTGTGCATGCTCTGTTGCCTATGTCTATGTGCCTGTGGTTCTGTCAGTGTGATCATGTGATGTATCTGACCCCAGGAATGTGTCAATAAAGTTTCCCCTTCCTGGGACAATGAATTCACGGTGTTCTTATTTCAATTTCCAGGAGTGTAATTTAGAGGCATATTCAGTGTTATTTAGACTTTTGTGCCGTTATATTGTGTGTTCTACATCTACATCTATATTTATACCCCGCAAGCCACCCAACGGTGTGTGGCGGAGGGCACTTTACGTGCCACTGTCATTACCTCCCTTTCCTGTTCCAGTCACGTATGGTTCGCGGGAAGAATGACTGCCGGAAAGCCTCCGTGCGCACTCGAATCTCTCTAATTTTACATTTGTGATGTCCTCGGGAGGTATAAGTATGGGGAAGCAATATATTCGATACCTCATCCAGAGACGCACCCTCTCGAAACCTGGCGAGCAAGCTACACCGCGATGCAGATCGCCTCTCTTGCAGAGTCTTCCACTTGAGTTTGCTAAACATCTCCGTAACGCTATCACGGTTACCAAATAACCCTGTGACGAAACGCGCCGCTCTTCTTTGGATCTTCTCTATCTACTCCGTCAACCCGATCTGGTACGGATCCCACAATGATGAGCAATACTGAAGTATAGGTCGAACGAGTATTTTGTAAGCCACCTCCTTTGTTGATGGACTACATTTTCTAAGGACTCTCCCAATGAATCTCAACCTGGTACCCGCCTTACCTACAATTAATTTTATAGGATAATTCCACTTCAAATCGTTCCGCACGCATACTCCCAGATATTTTACAGAAGTAACTGCTACCAGTGTTTGTTCCGCTTTCATAAATCATACAATAAAGGATCCTTCTTTTTATGTATTTGCAACACATTACATTTGTCTATGTTAAGGGTCAAGTGCCACTCCCTGCACCAAGTGCCTATCCGCTGCAGACCTTCCTGAATTTCGCTACAATTTTCTAATGCTGCAACTTCTTTGTATACTACAGCATCATCCGCGAAAAGCCGCATGGAACTTCCAACACTATCTACTAGGTCACTTATATATATTTAGAAAAGCAATGGCTCCATAACACTCCCCTATGGCACGCCAGAGGTTACTTTAACGTCTGTAGACGTCTCTCCATTGATAACAACATGCTGTGTTCTGTTTGCTAAAAACTCTTCGATCCAGCCACACAGCTGGTCTGATATTCTGTAGGCTCTTACTTTGTTTATCAGGCGACAGTGCGGAACTCTATCGAACGCCTTCCGGAAGTAAAGGAAAATAGCATCTACGTGGGAACCTGTATCTAATATTTTCTGGGTCTCATGAACAAATAAAGCGAGTTGGGTCTCACACGATCGCTGTTTCCGGAATCTATGTTGATTCCTACAGAGTAGATTCTGGGTTTCCAAAAACGACATGATACCCGAGCAAAAAAACATGATCTAAAATTCTACAACAGATCGACGTCAGAGATATAGGTCTATAATTTTGCGCATCTGCTCGACGACCTTTCTTGAAGACTGGGACTACCTGTGCTCTTTTCCAATCATTTGGAACCTTCCGTTCCTCTAGAGACTTGCGGTACACGGCTGTTAGAAGGGGGGAAAGTTCTATCGCGTACTCTGTGTAGAATCGAATTGGTATTCCGTCAGCTCCATGGACTTTCCTTTGTTGAGTGATTCCAGTTGCTTTTCTATTCCTTGGACACTTATCTCGATGTCAGCCATTTTTTCCTTTGTGCGAGGATTTAGAGAAGGAACTGCAGTGTGGTCTTCCTCTGTGAAGCAGCTTTGAAAAACGGTATTTCAGCTTTACGCGTGTCATCATCTGTTTCAATGCCATCATCATCCCGGAGTGTCTGGATATGCTGTTTCGAGACACTTACTGATTTAACGTAAGACCAGAACTTCCTAGGATTTTCTCTCAAGTCGGTACATAGAATTTTACTTTAGAATTCACTGGACGCTTCTTGCATAGCCCTCCTTACGCTAACTTTGACATCGTTTAGCTTACGTTTGTCTGAGAGGTTTTGGCTGCGTTTAAACTTGGATTGAAGCTCTATTTGCTTTCGCAGTAGTCTCCTAACTTTGTTGTTGAACCACGGCGGGTTTTTCCCGTCCCTCACAATTTTACTCGGCACGTACCGGTCTAAAACGCATTTTACAATTGCCTTAAACGTTTTCCATAAACACTCAACATTGTCAGTGTCGGAATAGAAATTTTCGTTTTGATCTGTTAGGTAGTCTGAAATCTGCCTACTATTACTCTTGCTAAACAGATAAACCTTCCTCCCTTTTTTATATTCCTATTAACTTCCATTTTCAGAGATGCTGCAACGGCCTTATGATCACTGATTCCCTGTTCTGCACGTACAGAGTCGAAGAGTTCGGGTTTGTTTGTTATCAGTAGGTCCAAGATGTTATCTCCACTAGTCTGTTCTCTGTTTAATTGCTCGAGGTAATTTGCGGATAGTGCACTCAATATAATGTCACTGGAAACTCTGTCCCTACCACCCGTCCTAAACATCTGAGTGTCCCAGTCTATATCTGGTAAATTGAAATCTCCACCTAAGACTATAATATGCTGAGAAAATTGATGTGAAATGTATTCCAAATGTTCTCTCAGTTGTTTTGCCACTAATGCTGCTGAGTTTGGATGTCGGTAAAAGGAGCCAACTATTAACCTAGCTCGGTTGTTAAGTGTAACCTCCACCCATAATATTTCACAAGAACTATCCACTCCTACTTCTCTACTTGTTTGGTATTTATGCAGCATTAAAAATTGTCAATGTCGCCAAAACTAGTTGAGTTGTAAGAGGTGTCGAGGGGTTGTAAAAAAAGCGAATCGTTACTACGTGAAGTCAGTAACATGCTGTTTTTTCTGGAAAAAAGGCAGGTTATCACGACAAATGTGAAGATCGGAGAGGTAAGAAGGTATCAATACAAAGATGAAAGACTGTGTTATCTTTTGCGAAAATTGAATACATCGTGTGAAGGATTTCTGCTACTCAAGGTATTGAGAGCTACTGTGTGGTCAATGTTTCATACGACTGTCCTTAGAATGGATGAATGTAGAGTTTTTGTTAGTGACATTAAGGCCCGCGCCGAAGCTGCGCCTGGATATAGATTAACAGACAGGAGAGATTAAGGGAAGTAAGTGTTACGTAGGCCGTATCGAGATGTATTTATGTTTTATTATCGAGGCATTCAGGAGGAAAGAAGTTAGAGGTATTCTTTGTGAATATTTGTTTAGGAGCACATGAGATGCTGGAAGTTGTGGTATGTTGACAACCAGAAACGGAGGCTGTCCAACGTGAATCGACAGACGTTGGATGATCATAAGTCAAAAGTTATGTTATAAACGTACCACTACTTACACCAATGTAAACAAAGGATATCTTATGTTGCAATGAACTTTCAGTTCCTTAGTTAGATTGACATATGAGCGAACATATGGAGGTTAAATGAGGTGGCAGTAAAGGAACATGTCAAGGAAATAAAGGTTTACAAAGAAAATTTAATGACATAGATAGATAGTTTGTCCACATTTGGAATTTATATTTATATATCTGTTCTGCATGACGTTGTCCAACAGCCACATTAGAATAGTTCGGAGATGATAATATGTTACTTTGAGTTTCAATTTTCGTTGTTATGAGATTTTTTAAGGACAACTCGACACCTAGTCACAGGGAACGACCACTTGAGGAGTACTCGGGGAAGCTGAAAAGTCGAATTGAGCAGATGAATGGAAGTAGATAAAAGAGCATGATGAGGAGGAAATAATTTTTACACAGCTTCTTGTCTAAAGATGAGAAAAAGTGAACTAGGCTAAAATTACGAAAGGTCGTGAAGCCATGTACCATTATACCAGCATAACGGTGGTGAAGGATTAATGCGTGTTAAATTATTGAATACATTAATGTACTACAATCAAGTGCAATCAATGGTAATCATGCAGGACTAGACGCCCGTATTTTAATTTACTACAAATCTTATAAATGGTAATAAAGATAGGGAAATAAATACAGAATTTCTTGTATAATTTAGAATGATTTGAGACCCCTGGGCTAAAGAATTTAGCTTCTTGAAGGCTCTGGCTCTGAGCACTATGGAACTGAACTAATGATATCATCAGTCCCCTAGAACTTAGAACTACTTGAACCTAACTAACCTAAGGACAACACACACATCCATGCCCGAGGCAGGATTCGAACCTGCGACCGTAGCGGTCGCGTGGTTCCAGGTTGTAGCGCCTAGAACCGCTCCGTCACCATAGCCGGCTTCTTGAAGGCCATCGAGCTATTATATACAGTGTGCCGAAAAACAATTTGACCAAAGTGTGGGGCAGAAGGGCAGCATCAAACAAAGGAAACTGAGCGTAGGAACGTGAGGCCGCAGTTGCATATTTTAGGCGCTACAGAGGACGTTTTTACTCAAAATGATATCTCATTTACAAAAGATGTATACGTAAAAATAATATTTGGACTAGTCAGTCGTTATGGTGGGTACAAAAACCTTGAAGGATCACATACACATGTGACGTACGTAGGTGACGTACCATATAGCTCTTCTTTAGAAATGGAAACTATCACATGTCTGTTTCCTAAAAAGATCCAAGTAAATGATATATGAATATGCTGTTATACATAGACTTGCCATCACTTAATTCACATAAGTATGTCGTAGCAAATGTTTATACTGACCACTGTTTTCACGCTGTCATAGCGCCGTAAATATTCAACTGCCGCCCCTGGTCCCCACAGTCAAATCCGTTTAATGCTGTCTTTCTGCCCTACACATCTGTTCAAATTGCTTTTTGTCTCGTATGTATATCAGGTAATTCCATGCATAATTTTTGTGAGACATATTCCCAGTATAAGGTTAAGTAAGATAATTTTTTAATTATTATGAATATACAAAGTGTTCATAAGAGTATAACGTTAGTTGCAAATAGTCTGAAAATGGCCAAGCAGATAACAAGGTACTGGAGTGGGTTTCACTGACACTCGCCAGACAGAAGGAGACTACAGCAGGGCGACCTGCGCCCGCGGAAGCTTAAGTGGGGGGGGTCCCCTTACCAACTTTCTTCGGGGCGAGACTACAGAGGCAAGAACCTAGCGTCACAATACGGCATGCACGCCACCCTGTCCAAAAACGACGGCTGCGAATTCACAACAGACTTGTTTCCTCAGGACCAGAAAGCAGTGGTCACAGCAAAACACCCAGCAAGGCAGACGCTGACGGTGGGACACGAGGTATGCAGAAAGCAATTGTTCGTTATAATGTCCGCCAACGGCAGAGTTTGGACATTGATAAACACGACTCTGCAAATGGCAGTGGAATTCAGGCAACGAAATGAGCTAGCACCACATGAAATGGAGATAAGACAATCGATAATCCGGAAACATTGTCAACTTGCACCTTCGTGCCATACCATGACCAATGGGATCAAAACAGTGTATCCGGTTGACCCATTTCAAAACCTAATGCCGTTACTGTTTTCCTACACCATATCCTTATGGACTCATCATATAACTACGCTCTTCACTTGTACATCGAAAATCCTGCAACCCACAGAGCATCTTGATGAATAGATTAAGAGCAACGTCAGCCAGTAAGCACAAGAATCCAAGAGCAGAATCCTGTAATCCAGTCTACGAAGAAGACACATGAAGATGCTGATATCGTGTAGTGTTGAGAGCTTGACACGTTAATAATGACTCTCCAGTTGTCACTAATGGATGAGATGTGACGGCGAACTACAGCGACGGTGACGCATTTCTCCTGCTCAACAAACAAGAATAATTTCACACCTTTTCACCAAGCAAATGGAGCTTCTCCCTACACAGACGAACAGGAATGAATCTTCGTTCTCATAACAATGTGTTAACACTTTGCGTCCCGATGTCCTGACAAAACACACAGTGTTGTTCCATGTGACGTGTGTCACCTCCAATTTAATGTAGGATAAAAAGTGTTTTGTGAATTAAATTTATATTTCTTATTTGACGAACGTTCTAAAAACGCATACAATTTTTTGTATTTTCTCTCTTTTTCAGAAAGACTGTTAAAGTTGTAAAGTTTATCTGTTATATGTATGTCATTTACTTGTTTAAACACTACATTATTTGTTAAGATTTAACATCATGTCATTTGATTCCAGTATGTCGGAAACAATGCCAAACACCACAATCTCATTAAATTCATGTTTAAGCTGAAAATTATCATTTGGATATTTCTTATGTATAACTACACTAACAATCAACAAACGAAGTACTGTTTTTCTGTTGAACTGTGAGTCACTGTTATGCTTTGTCATTTACATGTATATTTATTATTATGTGATTCTGTAATTGTTGTTTATATGTTTGAATCATTGCAAAAGTGGGAATCTCATGTTAGTAATTTTTGAGTCTCTGTGTGAAGTACTACTGTATATGTATATTGTGACTTTACCTTTAAAAATGTTTGTTTTTTGTGATATATAGTGTGTAGTTATTGTGTAACTGACTAAATTTCTTATGTTTCCCATTTCATTTCAAGTAAAAGTGTTCAGATGTATATGTGTGTATGTGAGTGGACCTTGTGATATCTCGCTTACTTTTTAAGCTAATATTAAGAAGGTACCACCATCTTTACAGAGATGAGTGAATAGTTGGTGTCGTAAATAAATGCACTCTGTGCCGAAGTAAAAAATATTCAAATGTGCGCGAATTCCTAAGGGACCAAACTGCTGAGGTCATCGGTCCCTAGACTTACACACTACGTAAACTAACTTAAACTAACTTACTCTACGGACAACACACACTCACTCACCCATGCCCGAGGGAGAACTCGAACCTACTGCAGGAGGGCCGTGCAATCCGTGACATGTCGCCTCAAACCGCAGCGCCACCTTGCACCTCCTGTCCGAAGTAAGTGTGGCTGTTTGTTTTTCAGTGAAAGAGATGGTCTGATTTTCTTTTTGGGTCGTTCAAATTCTTGTAGCTGTAACCATTCGATAACTGAACTACTCGTATATGTGGCATTAAAAACCAGTCATGTTTGGATACAGCATTAATAGTGTTCTGGTTCCCGTCGTTGAAATGTCTGAGTGTAACGTTGCACAGCGATAAGAAATGGAACAAGCATCTGCGGACTGTGGTAGGGAATTTTAGGGAAATATGGCCCATCTGTAAAGGAGACTGCATATAGGACAATTGTACGAGCTATTCTTGAGTACAGCTGGAATGCTTGGATCCGTGTAAGATAGGATTGAAGAAGAACATAGAAACAATTCAGAGGCGGGCTGTTAGATTTGTTACTGACAGGTCCGAACAACTCTTAAGTGTTGTGGAGATGCTTCGGGAACTCTAATGGGAATCCCTAGAGGGATGGCGATGTTCTTTACGAGGAACACTATTGAGACAATTTATAGAACCAGCATTTGATGCTGATCGCAAAGCGATTCTACTGCTATCAACACATACTGCGCATAAGGACCACGAAGATAAGATACTAGAAATTAAGGCTACAGACAGTCGTTTATCCCTCGCTCTGTTTGCGAGTGGAACAGCAAAGGCAATGACTAGTAGCTGTACAGGGCTCTCTCCGCCACGCAGCACCGTATTGTAGCTTTCGTGGTATCTATGTAGAGGTAGGTGTAGGTGGAACGCATACATACGTGACTTTTGCATACTGAGCAGCAAGAAAGACTGACTTAACGTGATTCCCTTTAGTACGAGTGTGACAGGAAAAATTATGCGTTCATTTATAATTTGGCAATGTCTCCTTTCCCAACAGCCTCAATCAATTTTCTTTCCAAAAAAGGGTGGTGGTGAAAGACTTGGAAACTGGTGGTTTCACGACTTTCTCGTTATTCACATGTGATATGCAAATTATGTACCGAGGTACCAAAATCGAATAAATTTGATTTGAAAATAACTTATTTATTTTATTAAAGATTATGCGTGTATTATTTTCATTTAATTATCTTACCAACAGTGACTGATAACACATCTAGTACTTGTAGCAGCTTTGTTTTTTGAGAACTTCATCTGGCTGGGCTGGTAATTTTACAGACAGCAGAGCAAAACGGAGGCAAGGGCACCATTAATACAAGTTGTAAAACAGGAGACTGCAGGTAGGACAGCATTCGCCGATAGCTATTGTTTGCATTGAGAACGCTAGGGGGACGCCTGGGCAAGATAATAATCCGTAACTTCCCTGTAGCGGAAGGCAGCCCTTAGCACGTCGCGGTATGGGTTAGAGAAATTCTAGACGGCCTCGCCATCGTTGTCTTTGCCTACAAAAAGTTCCAAAGAATACTTACAGGTCTCTGCTAGCAGGCAGCAGCGGGCTTTGTGCAGCAACGCTGAGGGAGCGCAGCGCTAGTCTGTCGACAGGAAGACAATGCGCGGCCTCTGTGAAAGCAACTGAGAGAAGGGAAGGCGTTTACGACCCTAGGCCCTTAGCAGGACAAGCCGCGAGCGGAGTGAGGATTGCATAAAGTTTGAGACCATAACTTTCTCGTCCCAAAATACTTGTAGACGGCCTCTCATTAGAAAAGCAGATAGGAACCTTAAGATGTTTAGGGGAACACGCAGTGGTGTTAAACAATTGCCTTCTTTGAGTCACTAACAGGACAGTGGAAAAACTATTTCACTTCTTTAGCTGAAGTCACGGAGCCCTGTGAGTGAGATAGCACGGGAGTTTCATTAGACAGACTCCTCTGGCGTAGTACTTTCTGGAAAATTATTGAGAAGGCTCTCCAGCCATTCACAGGATTTGGCTTTATTTCTATTTTATGAGACAATGCTCCAACAAAACAGGTCCTTGTCATTGGCCAACTGTTTGTAAGATTTTTTTCTACTGGCTCGCCAAGAAGAGGCAGACGTTACGGGGGAGCACTGGAGGCGCAAAAGAAACACTTTGCCTCTGATTGCAGAAGAAACACTTCGAATTCTGCTCACGGATTTGGTTTCCGACTTCAGCATCTCTGCCTGGAGTAAGATGTGAAGCTCGGGCTAGGTAGCTGTTCGGGAATCGCATGTATCCTACTTGACAGAATCACAGTCTGCTGCAGACCTCTTATGATGTAGAGGCTGTGCGAATGCAAGCGCCCGTAACTAGTCAACAGCAGTATTGGCAGTCAACACGATACAGTTAAAAATGGTAAAATATTCAACAAGACTTCGGCGGGTATTGCACACAATCTGTTTAGTGAACGCAAGAGTTTCTCATGAGTAGAAGCAATACAGTCTTTTGGCATGCGTAGAATGGGAACTAATTGCTTTCGGTAATCACTTTCGTCGGATCGCGAAAACCGATCAGTTATGGCAGGAAAGAACTGACTTTACCTATGAGTTCCTTCCTTGTATTTCCGCCAACCATAGTACGTTGTAATTGTTTCATGTACGTGAGAAATTCTTTGTCAGTGTATAGGATAATTAAAGATGTTTATATTGTACTCTAGTGCAACTGCTTCGTAGGTTTAAGACAAGTTCTGTAAAAAGCAATAGAATTTATAGTAACTTTGACTTTCATTATGTAGATACCCCTCCTGGCCACAAAATTAAATTGTAGTGTCACTACTTCGCCACCCTTCTGAAGCCAAGTCCAAAATTAAGCGTTAATGAAATATCTTTGCATAAAATTTTTAATTAAGTACCAGATATAAATAATTTATGCATAATTTATTAATATCCATGGTAATGTTATTTGTATGGCATATTTTATCTTTTTAGATAATAGTCTGCAATTATGAAGAATAACTAACTAACTCATAATTGGCAGACTTCATTGGATATCTGCATATACAGGGTGTCCCAGCTATCTTGTCCACCCAAAATATCTCTGGAACAATAACAGCTATTGGAAAACGACTATCACCAGCATCAATGTAGGGTTGGGGCCCATGAATGTACAGATTTGGAAACGTTCTAAAACGAAAGCATATGTGTTTTTTAACACAAACTTATGTTTTTTTAAATGGATCTCCTATTATTTTCTTCAGAAATCCATAGCATGACAAAGCACATACACAATGGCGTTGACTGTATCTCAATATTCCCATTATATCCCGAGATATTGAGACGCGAAGTTGACGCTTGAAACACCCGACATGCCCTGCTAGCGCACGTCCTGAGGCTCAGGCGTGAACCCCATGCTGCCCGTAATCGCGATGTGATTGACATGTGTAATCACACCTCCGTACTTACCAAGAGGTCCGAAACAACGGTAAAACTTTTAGTCCACTTGCTCGTTTCACTAAAACCATCAACATGAATTTTACTATTACGAGAGAATGATTAACTGTCACTTGAGCTAGATCTACAGTAAAGTAAAGTTTTACGGTTGAACGGCATTACCTTTTTAGTAACGGATTAACGATAAGCGAAGTTAACTTTGTGACTAACGTTGCGGTACACAGATATGTTACAGAACCGCATCACCCCTAGCCTATGGGATAGATACCTGCTGGAATGTACGACGTTAGTGCACGATGGCAGCAGACCGTATTATTCGTTTCGGACCTCTTGATAAGTATGGAAGTGTGATTACGCATATCAATCACATCGCAATAATGGGCAGCATGGGGTTCACGCCTGAGCCTCAGGACGTGCGCTAGCAGCGCAAGTTGGGTGTTTCAAGCGTCAGCTTCGCGTCTTAATATCTCGGGATGTAATGGGAATATTGCGATGCAATCAACGCCATTGTGTATGTGCTTTGTCATGCTATGGATTGCTGAAGAAAACATATAGGAGGTCCATTTAAAAATCATAAGTTTGTGTTAAAAAACACATATGCTTTCATTTTAGAATGTTTCCAAATATGTACATTCATGGGCATCACCCCTGCATTGATATCGGTAAAAGTCGTTTTCCAATAGCTGTTATTGTTCCAGAGATATTTTGGGTGGACAAGATAGCTGGGACACCCTGTGTATAAATACATGTATATACAGGGTGTTTCAAAAATGACCGGTATATTTGAAACGGCAATACAAACTAAACGAGCAGCGATAGAAATACACCGTTTGTTGCAATATGCTTGGGACAACAGTACATTTTCAGGCAGACAAACTTTCGAAATTACAGTAGTTACAATTGTCAACAACAGATGGCGCTGCGGTCTGGGAAACTCTATAGTACGATATTTTCCACATATCCACCATGCGTAGCAATAATATGGCGTAGTCTCTGAATGAAATTACCCGAAACCTTTGACAACGTGTCTAGCGGAATGGCTTCACATGCAGATGAGATGTACTACTGCAGCTGTTCAATTGTTTCTAGATTCTGGCGGTACACCTGGTCTTTCAAGTGTCCCCACAGAAAGAAGTCACAGAGCTTCATGTATGGCGAATAGGGAGGCCAATCCACGCCGCCTCCTGTATGTTTCGGATAGCCCAAAGCAATCACATGATCATCGAAATATTCATTCAGGAAATTAAAGACGTCGGCCATGCGATGTGGCCGGGCACCATCTTGCATAAACCACGAGGTGTTCGCAGTGTCGTCTAAGGCAGTTTGTACCGCCACAAATTCACGAAGAATGTCCAGATAGCGTGATGCAGTAATCGTTTCGGATCTGAAAAATGTGCCAATGATTCCTTTGGAAGAAATGGCGGCCCAGACCAGTACTTTTTGAGGAAGCAGGGACGATGGGACTGCAACATGGGGCTTTTCGGTTCCCCATATGCGGCAGTTCTGTTTATTGACGAAACCGTCCAGGTAAAAATAAGCTTTGTTAGTAAACCAAATGCTGCCCACATGCATATCGCCGTCATGAACCCTGTGCACTATATCGTTAGCGAATGTCTCTCGTGCAGCAATGGTAGCGGCGCTGAGGGGTTTCCGCGTTTGAATTTTGTATGGATAGAGGTGTAAACTCTGGCGCATGAGACGATACGTCGACGTTGGCGTCGTTTGGACCGCAGCTGCAACACGGCGAACGAAAAACCGAGGCCGCTGTTGGATCACCTGCTGCACCAGCTGCGCGTTGCCCTCTGTGGTTGCCGTACGCGGTCGCCCTACCTTTTCAGCACGTTCATCCGTCACGTTCCCAGTCCGTTGAAATTTTTCAAACAGATCCTTTATTGTATCGCTTTTCGGTCCTTTGGTTACATTAAACCTCCGTTGAAAACTTCGTCTTGTTGCAACAACACTGTTCTAGGCGGTGGAATTCCAACACCAGAAAAATCCTCTGTTGTAAGGAATAAACCATGTTGTCCACAGCACACCTGCACGTTGTGAACAGCACACGCTTACAGCAGAAAGACGACGTACAGAATGGCGCACCCACAGACTGCGTTGTTTTCTATATCTTTGACATCACTTGCAGCGCCATCTGTTGTTGAAAATTGTAACTACTGTAATTTCGAAAGTTTGTCTGCCTGAAAATGTACTGTTGTCCCAAGCATATTGCAACAAACGGTGTATTTCTATCGCTGCTCGTTTAGTTTTTATTGCCGTTTCAAATATACCGGTCATTTTTGAAACACCCTGTATGTAATAATGGTGTAAAAACTAGCAGCTATGATTTTAGAGTCTGGTGGTAATAGAGAATGTAGAAGAAGAGTCATATTGATCTTTACCACCAATCTCCGCTACTAGACGAATGCAGCATGAATATTCGTCTCAGCCAATCAGGACTTATGCTACAGCTGTGAAGTGACAATCCTGCTTCTGACCCAACCAGGTGCAACCATCTCCTCTAGCATGTACAGATCCCTTGTGACGGACAGACAGTTGGAGGTTGAAGAAAAACAGGCCATTACGCTTTCACTGTGAATGGCCTGGACACGTTGCGTGCCACCCGAGAGAGAGAAGACGAATGTATGACAACTATTACGCCGCCAGACGTCAGCCCCCGCAACAGCAATTTTCACGTCAGCCAACTGCATGTTATTACAATCGACCTGTGGAACGAAGCCCATCGCAATAGCCTGGACGAAGTAACTCGCCGGGATAGCGTGTTTTCTGCCATCACACAGAGGTACCAGTTGCTCTCCCAGCAGCCGACCTCAGCAAAAGTAAGCGAGGCGACCATTTGTGGAGAGAAGGCCGCCGCAGATGCAAAGCCTCAGAGGACGAAAGTCACCAACCTGTCAGGAAATCTAATTGACGTCATATCCAATGACATATCCCTTCGAGCGCTAATCGTCTCAGGGCCTTCCATTTCCGTTATGTCAGACTCTTATCATCGTCAGATAAAGATGACTATGTTCCATCATACGAAGGTGGTTTTGTTGATAGGCCCAAATGAGAAACACGTCCCGTCGACAAAATATCTAAGACTAACTATCACTAACACACCACAGCACCTCGAATTTGTCGTTTTAACAGAAAGTAATCAATATTATTCTCGGATGGGACTTTGCAGGCATCACGAGTAGTCTTTGTGACAAATCAGAGGGCCTGACTGAGGAACAGCGCCCGTGTGTCTTAGCCGTTCTGTGACATTATTTTGATGCTTACAGATCGAAAATGGGGAAAAGACTGACCGAGAAGCCAGGGCTAAACTCATTATCAAAGCTGGAGATCATCCACCAACTATCCACTGTTCTTATGCAACGCCGAATAATTTGGGAGAAGGGGGAGAAGATGCTGCAAGATGGCATGAATGAACGTTCATAGAGTCCATGGTCCTGTCATGTGGTCCTTGAGAAGGAGAGCACACGGCGTTTCTGCCGGAACTAAAGACGATTGAGCAAAGTCATGAAGAAAAATGTCTATGCATTGCTGTGTATTGATACATCCTACAAAACTTGGAAGGATTAGGTATTGACGTGTAGCAGAGAGGCGAGGTTAAAGAGGCTGACCAGGAAGAGACTACCTACATATCTCCTGATGGCCCCTATGAGAATAAATCTATACGATTGGTTTGTGTCACGCTCCAGGCACTTTGGAAAGTGTGATAAACAATTTGGCTCGACACCTTAAACAAAGGACTTGGCCTTGCTGTTTGGAAAACACTGTCGTCTTTTCGAAGACAGTAGAAGAATTTCTAAGCTGCCTTACAATTACCATAAAGTGCGATCAGACTGCAGGCCTCCAGTTGAATCCAAAAAGTCTCTTTTCGCCGACCAAGTAATAAACATCTTGGGAGATCTAGCGAATGTCGATCGAGTTCTTCCTCACGCAGAGAATACAAGAGGATTGTGAGATTTTAGAACTACTTGGCACGTTCGTGATGTAGTAAGTTACCTCGGAATGTGTTGATACTGCTAGCGATTCATGAAGGACGTCTGTACGAAGATACTTCCTGTGCAAGCACTACTGCAGAGAGACATCAAATGTTCTTGTGAAGAGATGCAAGAAAGATATTTTCTCGTCTTTAAGGAGGCTGTAACATCAGCTATAGTCCTAGCACAGTATTACGAGAAATCCGAGACAGAACTTGGCACCAAGGCAAGCAGTTGCGGCTTAGATACAATTCTCCTGCAAATTCAGGTGCTGTGAAGGTGTTAGCTTATGCTTCCAGATAATTATCAAAGTCCTAACCAGACTACTCTAAAACAGAGGTGGATTGCCTTGCATTTGTTTGGCCATAACAAGTTCCAGCCAGGTTCATCTGCCAAATCTTTCACCATTGTGAAGGACCGCCATTCTCTATGCTGGCTCGTTAGCCTGACGGATGCATTACGTCAGCTGGCATGCTCGGCACTGAGGCTTCATGAGCACGTTGTCACAGTGGTATATAAAAACAGAGGCAAGCAAAAGGACGCAAACTGCCGTTGAAGGAATCCTTCAGTGGAACACGGAACCAGTCAATGAGGTAGAGTCAGAGTTTTGCTACGGATTTTTACGCCCCTGCAGAAAGTGAGACAATTGGTTCAAAATGGTTCAAATGTCTCTGAGCAGTATGGGACTTAACATGTATGGTCATCAGTCCCCTACAACTTAGAACTACTTAAACCTAACTAACCTAAGAACATCACACACTTCCATGACCGAGGAAGGATTCGAACCTGCGACCGTAGCGGTCACGTGGTTCCAGACTGAAGCGCCTAGAACCGCACGGCCATACCGGCCGGCGGTACTATTGGAAAATAAGTATAGCTCTACTTTGCCCCGTGTCGTACCGCAGTTCGCTTGCTACACATCTATTTCAAGTCGAGCATTATGTTTATCAAGAAGACACAAGTGCAGAGACATAGTCCATATCCTCCGTATTAACTCCTGCAACAGTTCAGAGGCGCATATCTAAGACGAGACATTCAAAAAGACTGAAGATCGACTCGACGATCGCGAAGATTCGGCTAGCTGGCTACCATCAATGCTCTCCATAGTAAAAACGTTCTAACACGAACAGAACGTGATATTCAGTGTGTCTAAATAACAATCATGCTGGAATATTCGGTATTCCTATAAGTAGCAGCGATCTGTGTCCAGAAAGTCAGTTCTGCTCTGGCTGTACGTTAGTGTTCCTCACAAACATGCTTTGTTGCGCTTCATTGGCAACCCTGCTTTCGGATGTAGACCTGAAGGTGAGATAGACCATTTCTTGTGGACCCTCCTCTACGTTGTTACCCTTGAAAATCTATAAGAAACCTACGATTCGGCAACCGTGTTGATATCAGTCTAATAAGTTTTGGATTCCTACTGAGAGGATGTACTTTTTGTAACGGAATACGATGGTTATACAATTGATGACGACATTCTGTTTACTAATTTCACTCACAACCTTCAATTATTTCATTTTCAGTGATAACTATGTAAATAGAACTAAATTCATCACAGGCTTATCGTATTATCTTCTATTTTAAGAAAATTTCTGCTTGCACACAAAGTGATGTACTCCTTATGCATGAGGTACCACAAACCGACGTCTAAGAAAGCCTTACTAATGCTAATTTGAAGCCCGATCGAGATATAATTTGCCGCTCTCTACCACTTTGCCAGTGCAAGCAAATCAAAAGGATGTTGTTCAACACCCACAGTTACTTTCTTATAGTTGACAATTTACAGTATATTGCAGTTAATCTGCATATTTGTATCCTTAAGGATATGATTATCAGTTAATATTTCCTGTCGTTTACCTCATTTTCTGAACCTTTGTAGTGTGTTATGAAACGATGCCTTTATTGGTTACTAAGACCTGCATTTACGCTCATTCTGACCTACAACTCAGACATATTTGTTGCCAGAACGGGCTACAAATCATTCGATATAGTTATTTAGTCACTATCTACAAGCGTTTCCATAATATTCTTTACAGTTTCCCCAGGAAATAAATTCTAACTTCTATTCAGTAACTGCTATAATCTACTGGTGTACTAAATTAAAGCAAAAAAAAAAAAAAAAACCAAGAAGATTTTGCAAGGATGCGTTTATTTTGTCACAAAACAGTATGGTTCAAATGGCTCTGAGCGCTATGGGACTTAACTTCTGCCGTCATCAGTCCCCTAAAACTTACAACTACTGAAACCTAACTAACCTAAGGACATCACATACATCCAAGCCCGAGCCAGGATTCGAACCTGGGACCTTAGCGGTCGCGCGGTTCCAGACTGTAGCGCCTGGAACCGCTCGGCCACTCTGGCCGGCACAAAACAGTATAAATATGTGGTAGTAAAGTAGAAACAATGTAAAAAATACAGCACGCAAACAACTGCAACATGCATAACGGTAGAGAGAAACGTATATTTTTTCCAGCTTAACGGATTTGCACACACATTTCGACAACTGGTTAATGTGGTCAATATGGGATGTGACCACCTCTGGCAGCAATACAGGCCTGACAACGACGAGGCAAGCTGTGATTGATGTCATCAGTCTCATGTTGGGTCAGTAATGTTCATTCCTCCTGCACAGCTGCTCGCAATCTTTGATAATGCTTGGTGGATGCTGATGTGACGCAGGCCTTCTCCCTAGTGCATCCCAGACATGCTCTATGGGATTCAGATCGGAAGAGTGAGCATGTCACGCCATGCATGCAATATCTTCCGTTTACAAGAAAACATGAACCACCTGTGCTCTATGACGTCAAGCATTATGGTTAATTAATATGACGTCTGGGCACACAACACCTAACAACAACCGTAAATGAGCTCCGAAGATCTCGTCACGATACCTGAGAGCAGTTAAACCTTGACAATTCACCCGTGCAATTTCATGAAGAGGGGTTCAAGCGGTAAGAATAGTCCCTGACCGCACCATTAGCGATTCTCCTCGATCTCCATCTCCTTCCGCAATGTTTTGGCCCTGACATCGTGTTCCAAGTTCCCTCCAGATGCGAATCCATCGAGAATTACTCTCCAGAAGAAAAATGGGACTCGTCTGTGAAAACAAAATTGCAAAACTGTTCGATCGTCTAGGTGGCATGTTGATGACTCCACTTTGAGTGTCCCCTTCTGTGAAGACGCATCAGAGGTAGACATACAACATGGCTCTGTGCCATACTGCACCGCCTGTGACTGTATACACAGCGACTGTGGATTTGGGGCTACCCAGCAAACTATCTCGTTTCATAGGTGCCATGACATCATCGTTGGAATGGTTGTCCGTTGACCGGAATGCTATCTTCTGTGCAGAACGCGATTGTACGGATATCTGACAGTGTGTATGATTATATCGTGAATTACACAGAGGACGGGGAAACAGCGGTTTGTTGCTTTAATTTTGGACACCAGAGTAAAATGGTCTCAGAGTCTAGCGATTAAAGTTCTAGCTACTAATATGGAAATCGGTATTACGATTGACGCTGACCATATCGGATTTATCAATTGTAGCAAGGTTCAAAAGCTGATTGAGAAATAAGTAAATCAAAGCAATTCAGAGCCGGGCTCATAGATTTGTTACTGATAGGTAACCACGAACCATGAACCATGAACCATGGACCTTGTCGTTGGTGGGTGCCTCAGCGATACAGATAGCCGTACCGTAGGTGCAACCACAACGGAGCGGTATCTGTTGAGAGGCCAGACAAACGTGTGGTTCCTGAAGAGGAGCAGCATCCTTTTCAGTAGTTGCAGGGGCAACAGTCTGGATGATTGACTGATCTGGCCTTGTAACATTAATCAAAACGGCCTTGCTGTGCTGGTACTGCGAACGGCTGAAAGCAAGGGGAAACTACGGCCGTAATTTTTCCCGAGGGCATGCAGCTTTACTGTATGGTTACATGATGATGGCGTCCTCTTGGGTAAAATATTCCGGAGGTAAAATAGTCCCCCATTCGGATCTCCGGGCGGGGACTACTCAAGAGGATGTCGTTATCAGCAGAAAGAAAACTGGCGTTCTACGGATCGGAGCGTGGAATGTCAGATCCCTTAATCGGACAGGTAGGTTAGAAAATTTAAAAAGGGAAATGGATAGGTTAAAGTTAGATATAGTGGGAATTAGTGAAGTTCGGTGGCAGGAGGAACAAGACTTCTCGTCAGGTGACTACAGGGTTATAAACACAAAATCAAATAGGGGTAATGCAGGAGAAGGTTTAATAATGAATAGGAAAATAGGAATGCGGGTAAGCTACTACAAACAGCATAGTGAACGCATTATTGTGGGCAAGATAGATACGAAGCCCACACCTACTACACTAGTACAAGTTTATATGCCAACTAGCTCTGCAGATGACGAGGAAATTGAAGAAATGTATGATGAAATAATAGAAATTATTCAGATAGTGAAGGGAGATGAAAATTTAATAGTCATGGGTGACCGGAATTCAGTAGTAGGAAAAGGGAGAGAAGGAAACGTAATAGGTGATTATGGACTGGGGCAAAGAAATGAAAGAGGAAGCAGCCTGGTAGAATTTTGCACAGAGCACAACTTAATCATAGGTAACACTTGGTTCAAGAATCATAAAAGAAGGTTATATACATGGAAGAATCCCGGAGATACTAAAAGGTATCAGATAGATTATATAATGGTAAGACAGAGATTTAGGAACCAGGTTTTAAATTGTAAGACATTTTCAGGGGCAGATGTGGACTCTGACCACAATCTGTTGGTTATGACCTGTAGATTAAAACTGAAGAAACTGCAAAAAGGTGGGAATTTAAGGAGATGGGACCTGGATAAACTGAAAGAACCAGAGGTTGTACAGACTTTGAGGGAGAGCATAAGGGAGCAATTGACAGGAATGGGGAAAAGAAATACAGTAGAAGAAGAATGGGTAGCTTTGAGGGATGAAGTAGTGAAGGCAGCAGAGGATCAAGTAGGTAAAAAGACGAGGGCTACTAGAAATCCTTGGTAACGGAAGAAATATTGAATTTAATTGATGAAAGAAGAAAATATAAAAATGCATTAAATGAAGCAGGCAAAAAGGAATACAGACGTCTCAAAAATGAGATCGACAGGAAGTGCAAGATGGCTAAGCAGGGATGGCTAGAGGACAAATGTAAGGACGTAGAGGCTTATCTCACTAGGGGTAAGATAGATACTGCCTACAGGAAAATTAAAGAGACCTTTGGAGAAAAGAGAACCACTTGTATGAACATCAAGAGCTCAGATGGAAACCCAGTTCTAAGCAAAGAAGGGAAAGCAAAAAGGTGGAAGGAGTATATAGAGGGTCTATACAAGGGCGATGTACTTCAGGACAATATTATGGAAATGGAAGAGGACGTAGATGAAGATGAAATGGGAGATATGATACTACGTGAAGAGTTTGACAGAGCACTGAAAGACCTGAGTCGAAACAAGGCCCCCGGAGTAGACAACATTCCATTGGAACTACTGACGGCCTTGGGAGAGCCATTCCTGACAAAACTCTACCATCTGGTGAGCAAGATGTATGAGACAGGCGAAATACCCTCAGACTTCAAGAAGAATATAATAATTCCAATCCCAAAGAAAGCAGGTGTTGACAGATGTGAAAATTACCGAACTATCAGTTTAATAAGTCACAGCTGCAAAATACTAACGCGAATTCCTTACAGACGAATGGAAAAACTAGTAGAAGCCGACCTCAGGGAAGATCAGTTTGGATTTCGTAGAAATGTTGCAACACGTGAGGCAATACTGACCCTACGACTTATCTTAGAAGCTACATTAGGGAAGGACAAACCTACGTTTTTAGCATTTGTAGACTTAGAGAAAGCTTTTGACAATGTTGACTGGAATACTCTCTTTCAAATTCTGAAGGTGGCAGGGGTAAAATATAGAGAGCGACAGGCTATTTGCAATTTGTACAGAAACCAGATGGCAGTTATAAGAGTCGAGGAACATCAGAAGGAAGCAGTGGTTGGGAAGGGAGTGAGACAGGGTTGTAACCTCTCCCCGATGTTATTCAATCTGTATATTGAGCAAGCAGTAAAGGAAACAAAAGAAAAATTCGGAGTAGGTATTGAAATTCATAGAGAAGAAATAAAAACTCTGAGGTTCGCCGATGACAATGTAATTCTGTCAGAGACAGCAAAGGACTTGGAAGAGCAGTTGAACGGAATGGACAGTGTCTTGAAAGGAGGATATAAGATGAACATCAACAAAAGCAAAACGAGGATAATGGAATGTAGTCAAATTAAATCGGGTGATGCTGAGGGAATTAGATTAGGAAATGAGACACTGAAAGTAGTAAAGGAGTTTTGCTATTTGGGGAGCAAAATAACTGATGATGGTCGAAGTAGAGAGGATATAAAATGTAGACTGGAAATGGCAAGGAAAGCGTTTCTGAAGAAGAGAAATTTGTTAACATCGAGTCTAGATTTAAGGGTCAGGAAGTCATTTCTGAAAGTATTTGTATGGAGTGTAGCCATGTATGGAAGTGAAACATGGACGATAAATAGTTTGGACAAGAAGAGAATAGAAGCTTTCGAAATGTAGTGCTACAGAAGAATGCTGAAGATTAGATGGGTAGATCACATAACTAATGAGGAAGTATTGAATAGGATTGGGGAGAAGAGAAGTTTGTGGCACAACTTGACCAGAAGAAGGGATCGGTTGGTAGGACATGTTCTAAGGCATCAAGGGATCACCAATTGAGTATTGGAGGGCAGCGTAGAGGGTAAATATCATAGAGGGAGACCAAGAGATGACTACACTAAGCAGATTCAGAAGGATGTAGGTTGCAGTGGGTTCTGGGAGATGAAGAAGCTTGCACAGGATAGAGTAGCATGGAGAGCTGCATCAAACCAGTCTCAGGACTGAAGACCACAACAACAACAACAGGTTCGATCAGCACACATACATTACGGAGATGCCTGGTGAACTCAAATAGGAATACCTGGAGGGAACGCACTAACGGTAAGGCACTATTGCGAAAATGTAGAGGCCGACTACTCAACGATTCTACTGCCGCCCAGTGGTTAGCACACTGGACTCGCATTCGGGAGGACGACGGTTCAATCCCGTCTCCGGCCATCCTGATTTAGGTTTTCCGTGATTTCCCTAAATCGTTTCAGGCAAATGCCGGGATGGTTCCTTTGCAAGGGCACGGCCGATTTCCTTCCCAATCCTTCCCTAACCCGAGCTTGCGCTCCGTCTCTAATGACCTCGTTGTCGACGGGACGTTAAACACTAATCACCACCACCATCTACTGCCGCCAACGTTCAGCACGCGTAAGGACCATGAAGGTAAGATGCGAGAAGTTAGCGCTCGTTCAGACGCTCTATTTGTAGGTAGAGCAGAAGAGAAAATGACTAATAATGGTACGCGTTACCTCTCGACATGCGCAGGGCGGTGGTATGCAGAATATGTATGTAGATTTAGATGTAGAACAGCGCAATGGATACGCAAGCCACCCAAGTGCAATATAATAGGTCTGGGAGCCCAATGACACCGTTCATTTTACAGCTACAAGGAAATAACTGCGTCTTATTACTTTGTGATCAATATTTCTTATTTCTAGGGCCTTACGTGCATCTTCCCAAATCATTAGCGAGATAGGAAGGAAGGAAGGAAGATTGGATTTAACGTCCCATCGACATCGATGTCATTAGATACGGAGCACAAGCTCAGATTGTGTCAGTGATGGGGAAGGAAATCGGCCGTGCCCTTTCAAATGGACCATTCCGACATTTGCCTGAGCGATTTAGGGAAATCACGGAAAACCCAAATCTGGATGGCTGGACGCAGGTTTTAACCGTCGTCCTACCGAGTACGAGACCAGTGTGCTAACCACTGCACCACCTCGTTGGGTCATTAGTCAGTGATGTAGGTGAAAAGAAGGTGAATCCCAAGTAACAGTATCTACAAAACACTTGTCTCAGAAAAGTAATAGGTAGGGTAAGGACCAGACGAAGATTAATTGCATAAGCCCAGTGCCGTTAAGTAGAGCGGTAAATGTATGAGGCGTGAGCAGCGGAGCTTAAGATTGCTGCTGTTGTAATATCCGTACATTATAGGACATTCGAGACAATGATTTGCCACAAGAATGGATCACATCAAATACTCCACAGCATCAACATTACTGCTTCATCGACGGATAAATGCCGACGCTATCAGGCCACGGGGAGTTACGTCATGCAGGTACTTAACATTTCTTCAGCGTAGTTTATTGTTCCTACTTTCACGTTTAATGCCACAGTATCCTAGTCAGAGGTACCTCTATGCTACTATGGTATTCAAGACGAAGCCCGGAATTCAACTGAAAACAATAAGAAGATTACTGAATTTTCATAGACAATACGACTTACAATGTATATATAAGGTTCGATCGGAATTTGTAAGGACTATATGCGAGAAATATATTCGTAACATGCTTATAAACTACTGAAGAAAGTGAAATTAATGACAGAATCTTCCGATAAGAGTGATTCTAAAAGGTTCATCCTACTTTACAAAAAATTGCTCTGAGCACTATGGGACTTAACGTCTGAGGTCATCAGTCCCCTAGAACTTAGAACTACTTAAACCTAACTAACCTAAGGATATCACACGCATGCATGCCCGACGCAGGATTCAAACCTGCAACCGTAGCGGTCGTACGGTTCCAGGCTGAAGCGCCTAGAACCGCTAGGCCACACCGGAATGAAATATAGTACTGTTATTTTAGCGTTCTATCCTTATGAAGGTTGGTTACCTTAACACGTTCTTACAATTTTTTGTAAAATTATTTATTTTATATAATAATTCGAAAAGTAGAAGAGTTGGCTTCATGAAACCCGTACCAAATCTGCATACGTGAGAGAGACACTAAATACAGAACTACAACTCTCTACCTTTAATGGTAAGCGTTTTTAATATTTCGTAAAATGTGGATTTTTGTGTAAACTAATCGGCAGAACATACTGAGACAAAAACACTTGATACAGATAGTTTTACATAATCCAGTCAAGTTTTTAAAATTATTTGCATATTTAGTTTCACCTTAAATTATTGGGCATCTGGTTGTTCTGCTTGGACACATGCCAGGTTTTACCAACTTGACAGTGGGCAAATGATGGCGGAAAAGTGACTCTCACTCGCCACCAGTCATACAGATACAGCGCTAGCTTTCCCACATTACCCTCATTTTACTTTCTGACAATTTTTTTCTACAAACAAGAGTCACTAAAAACATTACCTCTATACAATCTAATACTAACAATATCTGTTGCTTATTGGTAGGCATACAATACACAGTTATACATACACATCAAAAATCACAAATCAACAATTTTTACACATATACGCAAATTTGGAAGAAAATTTGTTGTTCATATTTAATCATCCATTGCATACAAATGAAAATATCTTTGTATTTAAAATATTTTACTTTGTTATTTCTGTCAATGTAACCCTGAAGAAAAGAAACATTTAACACTGAACACATACAACTTTGGTACACATTTATTACTTTACAGACCGTAGGCACAACATAATATCAAAAACTCACTTATTACTCACTCTGGGTAGAGTGGGGAAGGTCACTGTGATGGGCGATCTACTCGCCATTCTATACCTTTAAAAGGGAATGGTGAGGAGACTCTTTGGCTGGTGTTCTCCCGGGGAAACAGGTAACTTAGCTTCAGCTTCTGTTCCCTTACTATACATAGGAAATACAAAGTATATTTTAATCTACCTTCTCTTTAACTTATTTTGTTAATTATAACAGAAAAAAGTTTCTGTTTAAAGTATTTATTTACCAGTACTGTTATTTACAGCACATTGCTCGCAAGACAAACAATGCCATTAATGTCATCTTTAATTTATTTATTATTACAGGACCTGTTTCACGAACTCTGCTCTTTACAGAAGATTTTGCTTTTCTGTACTAGCTGATATTTTACTTAGTCAAATAGCAGCTGATCTGCATTACGTATTTACATACCCGTTTCGTTATCTCGTAAAGTTTAGCATTTTAAGTTAGTTTTTATTTTTTCATGGCTCAGTTGAAATATGGTGAGTTTAACCCGAAGCAGAAAGCTCTTAGGTATTTAGTTAGTCGTGGAACCTGCATCAGAGAGACAGATTACATACAGTACGAGGGGGAGTATTCACTGCAGGTGACAAAAATATTGTCTCTATTTAGGTCAAAATTGAGTGTGACAGTGAAATTATCTGGTCCTATATAAAAGAGCTAGATAAAATCATAAGAAGTGCTGGAGAATCATTCAAAGAAAGTCAGAGGTCAGTTGTGCTTAAATAACTAGATCGTCTAATTCTTGTTGAAAGCGACTGTAACGTACCGAGTATAGACTGGGACGTCTACGGATTTACTGCAGGTGGTACGGACAGACAGTCTTGCGAAGTACAACCGAATGACTTTCCCAAAAACTGTCTTGAGTAGCTAAATCTACAACTACATCTGAATCATACTCCGCAAGCCACCAAATGGTGCGTGGTGGAGGGTACATTCGGTACCACTATATGATCCCTCCAACCCTGTTCTACTCGCGAATAGTGCGTGGGAGGAATCATTGTCGGTAAGTCTCTGTGTGGCTCTAATTTCTCGAATCTCCTCCTCGTGGTCAATACGCGAGCTGTATGTGGAGGGAAGTAAAATGTTCTCTGACTACTCCTGAAAAGTGCTGTCCCGAAATTTCTGTAGCAAATGTCTCCGTGATGCACAAATCCTCTCTTGTAATGTCTACTAGTGGAGTTGTTTAGTATCTCCGTAACGTTCTCTCCCGTGACAAAACTTGCCGCTCTCCGTTGGATCTTCGGTGTCTCCTGTATCAGTCCTACCTGATAGGAACCCAGATAGATGAACAATACTCAAGAATCGATCGGAGAAGCGCCTTAAAAGCCACTTCTTTCGCGGACGAGTTACATTTGCTAAAGCGCCTTCCGTTGAGTGAGTCTGGTATCTGCTTTTCCTACAACCTGTATTATGTGGTCATTCCACTTAAGGTCTCTCTGGATAGTTACGCCTGGATATTTTACGGCAGACGCTGTCTCTAGCTGTTTGTCATCAATAGTGTAGCTGTACAGTAGTGGACTTCTTTTCCTATGTATGCGCAATATGTTCATTTGTTTACGTTCAAAGTCAACTGCCAGAGCCTGCACCATTCATCAATCCTCTGCAGGTCGTTCTGCAAATTCTTATTATCTTCTGGCGTTGCTACTTTGCTACAGACAGCTGCAATATCTGCTAATAGCCTTAAAGAGCATCCAACGTTTTCTACTACATCATTTCTATATATCGTAAACAGCAACGGTCCTATGACACTTCCCTGTGGTACTCCGGATATTAACTTCACATTAGTCGATTTAGTTCCATGAAGAGCGACGTGTTGAGTTCTATCTGCAAGAAAGTCTTTAATCCAGTCGCAGGTCTTCTCCACTACTCCGTCAGCATTAAACGGCAGAGCAGGACTGTGTCAATTGCCTTACTGAAATCAGAAATACGGCATCAGCCTGAGCGCCGTTGTCTGGTGCGCTGTAGATGTTCATGGTGCAACAGGGCGTGCTGCGTTTCGCAGTATTTCGGTTGGCGGAATCCATGTTTATTTTTATAGAGAAGATGTTCCATTTTCCATAAACGTAATTCTTGAGCATAAAACACGTTCCTTAAGTTTACAACAGGGTGACGGCAGCGATATAGATCTATAGTTGTGTGGATTAATCTTACGGCCTTTCTTAAAAACGGGAATGACCTGCGGCTTTTTTTCCAGTCATTAGGTACCTTTCATTGCTCAAGCGATCCACGATAAATTAAAGCAGCTAATCAGATACCCCACATCCAGTGGCACCTCGGACCTTATCGACGGCGCCAGTATAGTGATGGGGGTTAGTGATCTTATCATCATAGCAACTAGGGTTACTGAAGTTAATAAACCTGTCAAGAAGGATAGAATTTTTGTGCTAGAAAGAGCGGATAAGCAGTTCTTTGCATCTCACTCAGGCAATGAATGGACACCATTTAGTCCCAGTATGATGGACGTAGAGGAACTACGGGCAAAATTTAAGCAGACCGTAAATCACGCTTCGGAAAAGTATTTGCATAATAAAGAGATTATGAACGGAAAAGACCCACCATGATTTAGTAACGAAATTAAGAAAACGCTGGAAAAGTAAATCTTGTTGTACTGTCGGTTCAAACGAGAACGCGCTAATGATGACCAGCCATAGGTTAGTGAAGGTTCGTGCTTCTGTAAGAGTATCCATGTGCGAACCATGTAACAACTACCACGGTTATACCTTCGCCGAAGGTCTAGCCGAGAACGCTAGAAAGTTCCAATGCCAGAGGCCGAGACGAGTGGATGCGCCTGTAGCGATAAAAGCAGTAGCAGTTTTCTGTTGCACAGTAGTCTTTTTATTACTTACTTCTAGGAGGAAGTGAAGTATATCAGTGTATTCCACCGCCAGAAGCGCTACTTCATGTCTTTAAATTTAAATATCGTGTTAGTACACAGCATAAAATTTATATTGTGCATTTATTTATTTCCTGCAGTAGCTTTTGGGCAAACAGAGCTTCTGGTATAAAGTTACTGTTGATATATTCATTTTCGGTACAGAAGTTTATATCTGTTTTAAGAGTTTCCGGATCTTGCGATATCAGGGTATAGTGAGAACGCTGCAGAGCAGATTCTAGTGTTTGTTTATTCTCCTCGCTATGTTTTGCATATATTCCAGCCCCAGTAGCGCCAATGTCAGGTAACTGTATTTTTTTGTAGAGTCTGCTATAACTTTCTAAGTAAATCTTGACAGCTTTGTTTGTATTTTTGAGATGTTATATCCGATTTATGACACCGTGCGATACGGCTAGGGATAGTGCTTGCTTTGAGCGGACACAAAGAGAATTGGCTGCTGTTTTTGAACAGTTAGAAACTCTGTTGCCCGTAGTCGACAGGGTTCTGGCTAACTATCAAAGCTGCAGCGACATAAAGGCGGCAGTGGCAATACCTACTACAATTTGGTTGCCGTCGGAATCCCCTGGTGACGTGCCTGTCGCTGTATCTTTCGATACCAACGTCTGACCCGTCTCTCCTCACTACAGAGAGAGTGATGGACAGTGTTCTGTTAGTGCGTCAATGGACGTAAGGCGAGAAGGGGAACGAGCCACAGGGCTGGCTCATTAAGCATTATGAACACGTACGAGGTGCTACGCAGTGTTGATAATACTTCTGAGCCAATTCGAGATGCCTCTTGTTGGGCCAGCGGCCTATTCTCATACCCACTCCGGACAAGAGCAGTGGGTGCGTATGTTGTGTTGTGTTGTGTTGTATTGTATGTTAACTGGGGGCCTAGAAACGACGGAGAGACTCCCTCCCCGCCATGGTCTCCGAGCTGCTAGTCCATGCTGCTGCAAACGTCGCCGAACTGTTCGTGCAGATGGTTGTTGTCTTGCAAAAGTCCCCATCTGTTGACTCAGGGATCGAGGCGTGGGTGCACGATCCGTTACAGCCATGCGCATAAGATGCCTGTCATCTCGACTGCTAGTGATACGAGGCCGTTGGGATCCAGCAAGGCGTTTCGTATTACCCTCCAGAACCCACCGATTCCATATTCTGCTAACAGTCATTGGATCTTGACCAACGCGAGCAGCAATGTAGTGATACGATAAACCGCCCTTGCTACAGCCAGGCTCCAGGAACACTCTTATGACTTTAAATACTTCCGCTTGGCACCAAACTCCACAGACATCAACATTAACATTATTGAGCATGTCTGGGATGCATTGCAACGTGCTGTGCTCCACACCTTCGTACTCTTACGGATTTATGGACAACCTTGCAGGATTCACTGTGTCAATTCTCTCCGGCACAAATTCAGATATTAGTCGAGTCTATGCCACGTCGTGTTGCGACACTTCTGCGTGCTCGCGGGGACCCTACACAAAATTACAGGTGTACCAGATTCTTCTTCTCTCTAGTGTATTATACGAAAGAACTAGCTCCAGTTCTGCCAGTTTACCGCAGATCGCTAGAGCAACGAAGGGTACCTAGCGACTGAAGGAAATCTCAAGTCATTCCCGTTTACAAGAAGGGCTGTAGAACTCATGCACGTAATTACAGTCCTTAACGTCGAAGTCAACATCTTGTAGAATTTGCTGCGCGAGATTAGCCGAGCGGTCTTGGGCGCTCCAGTCATCGACTGTGCGGCTGGTCCCGGCGGAGGTTCGAGTCCTCCCTCTGGCATGGGTGTGTATGTTTGTCCTTAGGATAATTTAGGTTAAGTAGTGTGTAAGCTTAGGGACTGATGACCTTAGCCTTTAAGTTCCATAAGGTTTCACACACATTTGAACATTTGTTGTAGGATTATAGAACATGTTTTATGATCAAAAATTATGATGCTTTTCGAGAACGAAAATCTCCTTAATAAATATCAACATAACACCAGGAAACATATCTTACGAAATTCATGACATCCAATTCCCCCATGAGATCCACAGTGTTGAAGCGCTCAGGTTGATGCCGTGATCCTTGACTTTAATAAGTCATTTGGCACCGTGCCACACTGCCGATTAGTGAAACATTACGAGGTAACAGACTATAGGGCCAGATCTGCTACGATATTGTTGCAAACAGAACAGATGTAAAGTTACTTTCCGTAGTATCTCAACGAAGTGTGACAGGACTGTTACTGTTTGCAGTGTATATAAATGATATATAAAGCGCCGGAAGCTCTTTAAGAGTGTTCGCAGATGATTCGGCTGTCTATAACAAAGTACCAACACCAAAAGACTATATCAATTTCCAGAATGACCAGCAGAATTTTGATGAATGATGCAGGCTCTTGTTATTGATCCTGGCGTTAATAAATGCAACGCATTACGCATGCAAAGGAAAAGGAAGCCTGTTCAGTACATTTACACTATTTATGAGAAACTGCTGGACACTGTACCTACTTTAAAATATGTAGGAATAACTATCTAGAGCTACCTTAAGTAGAATTACCACATAAAACAAATACAGGAGAGTAGATGCTAGACTGAATTTCCTAGAAAGAGTCCAAAGGAAATGTAATTCATCCTCAAAGGAAGTGGCATAAAAAGCGCTTGTTCGACCAATTTTGAATCATTGTTTATCAATATTGGATGGTTACTAGGTAAGACTGATGGAAGAGATAGAGAATATCCAACGAATGGCGGCACATTTCGTGACGGGGTCGTTTAGTCTGCGCGACGGCGCTACTGAGATGCTCATAAAACTTCATTGGTAGACGCTACAAGAGAGGCGTTGTGCATCACAGGAAGGTTTATCATTGAAATTTCGAGGGAACAGTTTCCGGGATGGATCGCACAACGTATTACTACTTCCCAAATACAGCTTGCGTAATTACCAGAACGAAAAAATTCGAGAAATTAGACTCAATACAGAGGCTTACCGCAAATCATTCTTCTCACGCACCATTCGTGTGTGGGAGAGGGTAGTGGGTATGAGTTAATGGTACCAGATGTCCCCACCGCCACACACCCTGAGGTGACTTGCTGCGTATGATGTAGATAATGGTCGTATGTACAACTGCTAAGCGGGGGCCTAAAGCTTCCATCGAGTCTCTCGTTGACTTGTCTGTAATGGCAGTAAAGGATAGCAAAAGGAAAGCTGAAGTTTTAAATTTCGAGTTTAAGAAATCGATATATATATATATATATATATATATATATATATATATATATATATATATATATATATATATATATATATATATATATATATACCGTCGTTTGACCATCGCTCAGAGTCCCGTATGGACGATGAAGTAACAGTGCTGTATTCCAGGCGACTGGAAAAAATTGATTGCAGGTGACGCGTGCATATGAGAAGGATAAGAGAACGGACATCCTAAATCGCACACCTAGATCATTAACATCAATTTGTTGCAAAATTCTCGAACATGTTCTGAATCCGAATACAATAAATTTCCTAGAGACAGAGAAGCTTCTGTACATAAATCAGCAAGGTTTTAGAAAGCGTAGCTCGTGCGAAACTGTTTCCGTTTTTGTCATGTGATATAGTGCAAACTAGATTTTCAAAGAGCATCTGACACGTTTCCCCGCTGCAGCCCGTTAATAAAGATACGAGTATATGGAAAAGGCTCACAGGTATGAAAGTGTCGATGAGTTCTTTCGTATCAGAACCCAGGATCTTTTCCTCGACTGCTAGTGTTCATCACAGACAAGAATATCGTAAAGTGAGCGCCAGGGAAGTCTCACAGGACAGCCATTATTTTCTGTATACATAAATGATCTGGCGGACAGGTTGAGCAGCAATATGTGGTGCTTGCTGATGATGCTGTGGCGTACGGGAAGATGTCGTTGATTGACTGTAGGAGGATTCAGGATGACAGATAAAATTTCTAGTTGGAGTGATGAATGGCAGATAGGTCCCAATGTTGAACATCGTAAGTTCAAGCCGAAGAATAACAAAAATGAACCCATAATTGCCAAATGCGGCATTGGTAGTGTAATGCTTGACACATTCATGTCGTCTAAGTATCTAGGCGAAACTTCTACATCTACATGGTTACTCTGCAATTCACACTTAAGTGCCTGACAGAGGGTACATTGAACCATATTATTACTACTTCTCCACCATTCCACTCTCGACTGGAGCGTGGGGAAAAGGAACGCCTACATCTTTCCGTTTGAGCTCTGATTTAATTTATTATGATGATCATTTCTCCCTACGTAGGTGGCTGTCAAGATACACTACTGACCATTAAAATTGCTACACCAAGAAGAAATGCAGACGATAAACGGGTATTCATTGGACAAATATATTATAGTATAAGTGACATGTGATAAAATTTTCACGCAATTTGGGTGCATAGATCTTGAGAAATTAGTACCCAGAACAATCACTTCTGGTCGTAATAACGACCTTGATACACCTGGGCACTATGGAACTCAACTGCTGAGGTCATAAGTCCCTTAGAACTTAGAACTACTTAAACCTAACTAACCTAAGGACATCACACACATCCATGCCCGAGGCAGGATTTGAACCTGCAACCGTAGCAGTCGCGCGTCTCCGGACTGAGCGCCTAGAGCCGCTTGACCACCGCGGCCGGCAATTGGAATTATAACATTCTTCTTAAAGTCTAAGGGTATTTCACCTGTCTCATACATCTTGCTCACAAGATGGTAGAGTTTTGTCAGGACTGGCTCTCCCACGGCCGCCAGTAGTTAAAATGGAATGTTGTCTACTCCCAGGGCCTTGTTTCGACTCAGGTCTTTCGGTGCTCTGTCAAACTCTTCACGCAATATCGTATCTAATATTTCATCTTTATCTACATCCTCTTCCATTTGCTTAATATTGTCCTCAAGTACATCGCCCTTGTATAGACCCTCTATATACTCCTTCCACCTTTCTTCTTTCCCTTCTTTGCTAAGAACTGAGTTTCCAACTGAGCTCTTGATATTCATACAAGTGGCTCTCTTTTCTCCAGGCAGTATCTATGTTGCCCCTAGTGAGATAAGCCTCTACATCCTTACATTTGTCCTCTAGCCATCCCTGCTTAGCCACTTTGCACTTCCTGTCGATCTCATTTTTGAGACGTTTGTATTCCTTTTTGCCTGTTTCATTTACTGCATTTTTATATTTTCTCCTTTCATCAATTAAATTCAACATTTCTTCTGATACCCAAGGATTTCTACTATCGCTCGTCTTTTTGCCTACTTGATCCTCTGCTGCCTTCACTACTTCATCCCTCAGAGCTAACCATTCTTCTTCTACTGTATTTATTCCCCCATTCCTGTCAATCGTTCCCTTATGCGCTCCCTGTAACTCTGTACAACCTCTGGTTTAGTCAGTTTATCCAGGTACCATCTCCTTAAATTCCCACCTTTTTGCAGTTTCTTCAGTTTTAATCTACAGTTCATAACCAATAGATTGTGATCAGAGTCCACATGTTCCCCTGAAAATGTCTTACAACTTAAAACCTGGTTCCTAAATATCTGCCTTTCCATTATATAATCTATCTGATACCTTCTAGTACCTCCAGGATTCTTCCATGTATACAACATTCTTTTATGATTCTTGAAGGAAGTGTTAGCTATGATTAAGTTACGCTCTGTGCAAAATTCTACCAGGAGGCATCCTCTTACATTTCTCTGCCCCAGTCTATATCCATCCACTATGTTTGTCTCTCTCCCTTTTCCTACTCTCGAATTCCATCCACCCATGACTATTAAATTTTCGTCTCCCTTCACTACCTGAATAATTTCTTTTATCTCATCATACAGTATATTTCATCAATTTCTTCATCTGCAGAGCTAATTGGCATATAAACTTCTACTTCTGTGGTAGGCATGGGATTCGTATCTATCTTGGCCACAATAATGCGTTCACTATGCTGTTTGTAGTAGCTTACCCGCACTCCTATTTTTTATTCATGATTGAACCTACTCCTGCATTACCCCTATTTGATTTTGTATTTATAACCCTATATTCACCTGACCAAAAGTCTTGTTCCTCCTGCCACCGAACGTGACTGATTCCCACTATATCTAGCTTTAACCTATCCATTTCCCTTTTTAAATTTTCTAACCCACCTGCCCGATTAAGGGATCTGACATTCCACGCTCCGGTCCGTAGAACGCCAGTTTTCTTTCTCTACAGTCAGATACTAAACTTTAAACTAACAAAGATATTGAAAATCTGATTACACCATCAGAATCGTCATGGAAATAATGGTAATGCACATGTTTCTTTTTGAAGTATCATGATTCATCTGGCTACCACTAATTTCTATACGAACTGTGGAATGTCTGCCATTAAGGTTTCACAAAGTCCGCCCTCTTTGGCACTCCAAGCGTGTCTCCTTCATCGACACAGCATCATTTTGGAATTCCCAGCCACGCTGTCAAGCTGGACCCCAGCTAACGTTTGGCACCACGTGGCCGCCAGCAATCTGCGGCCTGCCGAGGGGCCCCAGGGCGGCCACGCCAACTCTGAATTTGGAATATTTTGAGGACGCCACAGCTCGCACATTATCTTACAATTTTTGCACATATTTCTCCAGTATCTCTAGTGAATTTCACCCTGTAGTTTCCTTTTCACGCAGCTCAGCCGTAGCATATGTACACTCCTGGAAATTGAAATAAGAACACCGTGAATTCATTGTCCCAGGAAGGGGAAACTTTATTGACACATTCCTGGGGTCAGATACATCACATGATCACACTGACAGATCCACAGGCACATATACACAGGCAACAGAGCATGCACAATGTCGGCATTAGTACAGTGTATATCCACCTTTCTCAGCAACTCAGGCTGCTATTCTCCCATGGAGACGATCGTAGAGATGCTGGATGTAGTCCTGTGGAACGGCTTGCCATGCCATTTCCACCTGGCGCCTCAGTTGGACCAGCGTTCGTGCTGGACGTGCAGACCGCGTGAGACGACGCTTCATCCAGTCCCAAACATGCTCAATGGTGGACAGATTCGGAGATCTTGCTGGCCAGGGTAGTTGACTTACACCTTCTAGAGCACGTTGGGTGGCACGGGATACATGCGGATGTGCATTGTCCTGTTGGAACAGCAAGTTCCCTTGCCGGTCTAGGAATGGTAGAACGATGGGTTCGATGACGGTTTGGATGTACCGTGCACTATTCAGTGTCCCCTCGACGATCACCAGAGGTGTACGGCCAGTGTAGGAGATCGCTCCCCACACCATGATGCCAAGTGTTGGCCCTGTGCGCCTCGGTCGTATGCAGTCCTGATTGTGGCGCTCACTTGCACGGCGCCAAACACACATACGACCATCATTGGCACCAAGGCATAAGCGATTCTCATCGCTGAAGACGACACGTCTCCATTCGTCCCTCCATTCACGCCTGTCGCGACACCACTGGAGGCAGGCTGCACGATGTTGGGGCGTGAGCGGAAGACGGCCTAACGGTGTGCGGGACCGTAGCCCAGCTTCATGGAGACGGTTGCGAATGGTCCTCGCCGATACCCCACGAGCAACAGTGTCCCTAATTTGCTGGGAAGTGGCGGTGCGGTCCCCTACGGCACTGCGTCGGATCCTACGGCGTGCATCCGTGCGTCGGTGCGGTCCGGTCCCAGGTCGACGGGCACGTGCACCTTCCGCCGACCACTGGCGACAACATCGATGTACTGTGGAGAACTCACGCCCCACGTGTTGAGCAATTCGGCGGTACGTCCATCCGGCTTCCCGCATGCCCACTATACGCCCTCGCTCAAAGTCCGTCAACTGCACATACGGTTCACGTCCACGCTGTCGCGGCATGCTACCAGTGTTAAAGACAGCGATGGAGCTCCGTATGCCACGGCAAACTGGCTGACACTGACGGCGGCGGTGCACAAATGCTGCGCAACTAGCGCCATTCGACGGCTAACACCGCGGTTCCTGGTGTGTCCGCTGTGCCGTGCGTGCGATCATTGCTTGTACAGCCCTCTCGCAGTGTCAGGAGCAAGTATGGTGGGTCTGACACACCGGTGTCAATGTGTTCTTTTTTCCATTTCCAGGAGTGTAGATACTATCTGCGTGTTTTTTTCTAGCAGAGTTAGGAACAAAGAAGTAATAAATTTAAACATCATGTATATTGCGGCAATTTTACATTCATCTCACTGATTGTGACATTATATCTCCTGAACTATGTATACAATTTTGCTAGTGCATTCGGTAGTATGTGTGAATACTGTCTGCAAAATGTGTCATAAATACATTTTGTCATAAGGAAGTAATAGATTAAAACTTCAAAATTCATGTGGCTGTTTTACTGCACGAACAGATAAAATGTAGTAAGGCTAGATGAAAAACTTTTTCCCTTCGTTTCATTTTGTGGGGCTGTCAGCGAGAAAAACTTTTTTACTACTGCAAATCACTAAGTGCTATCATTCTCAAAGAATGGATGAATAAAGTATGGGTATTCACGTCTACACCAAGAACTTGTGTGTGGTTTTTACTCCAAAGCGACTCTTTCCTGACTGATATATGTACCACGTTTGGTTGAAATCTGTCCAGTGGTTTAGAATGAGACGTGGCACATACATACGGTCCTACATATACATACACCCACTCCTATAATACATATGAATTCACTATTATCGGATTCTAGCTCATGTCTTAAACTCGAAACGAGATTACATTTTATTTTGCAATTTGTTATTGCCATCAAGTTTAGCGAGTAGCAAATGGGTCCAGTCTGGCACCTCTACATTTTCACTAAGTGTTCCAACTGATCGCAAAGGAGTCTGTTGAATTATCTGGCGAGGGCATATTGCTCAAACATCAAACTTTGTAGCGAAACAGTCATCCAAGAAATGTACGTCTTCTTTCTTAGCCTTAGCTCATATTATCACACATCAGAAGTTGGCCCTACTTTTACTTTAACATTGCCCTCATCCCAACATTCAGTCTTTGGTTTATTTTGTGTTTCTATCCTATCGTCGTCAGAGAGTGGTTCGATTTTAATTTTTACATCACGTTTTGCAATAAACTATTTTTTAAGAGCAGGTTAGAATCAGTTAAAAAGTACTCTTGACTTAATTTCTTGTACTCTACGAGTGATATCCGCTCCGTATACCAGCAACCGTTTGTGTTATGTAATGCAAGCACTTCGCACAATATGTGCGGTGGCGGGTGAAAATACAAATATTTGTTATTGGGTTTTTGTTAGCTTTTATTGTTTTCAGTTCGTGCGACTTTTCAATACTACAGAGCTTTACAGGAGCCTGAAAATCAGTTCTATGTACAGCCAGAAAGTGATGAACATGCTGCCGATAATCCTGAATCCACACGTCCACAACTCAGCTAGCCGAAACTGAAATAAAATGTTATACATCTGAGTATAATGCAGATGATTCGGGAAATATGACGGCAAATATATGTCAGATCATAATCAAGACAACCCAGAGAAAACTTCCACACGAAGTTTCAAGTATATCTAAGTATAACTCTTATAATTAAGCACAGTTAATTTAGCGTCTTAAAAGACACGCGCTTTTCTGTAACATAGCGGGTGACACGCAAAACAGGGCCTCGAAAACGGAACACAGGGTTTCGATCACATTGTTAATGCATGAACTTTGCCTTTTACACAAGTGCACTAGACAAAGGTGGAACTAATTCGATCGAAGATACAACCATGTTAGTAGCATTAAACGCCACCCGAGGCTTAATGGCACAGTCACGGACAGAATTACGGCTCACAAGTTGCGAGACGCATCGCCTACTACTGACGACGATATCTAATAATTCCCAAGTTAACAGGGTGGTCAAAAACGCTCTGAAAAGTTTGTAAGGGTGTTGCAGGGTAGGATGTACTGAAAAATAAATGTTGAGAGAGAAATTCGATCCGTTGCGCTTTTCACGAGTTTATTAGCATTGATATTAGCCAAAGAGGGCGTTGAGCGCGCA